>NW_015176093.1:80128-90395 GCF_001447785.1 Gekko japonicus | reverse complement strand
CGCTTCGGTGGGAAGGTAACAGCGTTCTGTGCATCTTGGCGTTTAGTCATGCCGGCCACATGACCACGGAAACGTCTTCGGACAGCGCTGGCTCTTCGGCTTGGAAACGGAGATGAGCACCGCAACCCTAGAGTCGGATTCGACTGGCTTTCGAGCAAGGGAACCTTTACCTTTACCTTAGGCGTAGAAAGGAGCTGCGGTGGCTCAAGTGGTTAAGACGCTGAACTGCAGGCTGTGGAAGGTCGGTAGTTCAGCAGTTCGAGACCTGGGTGCGCTGCATGACGGAGTGAGCGCCCGTCTCTCATTCCAGCTCCTGCCAACCTAGCAGTTCCAAAGCAAGAAATTGCAAGTAGATAAATAGGTACCACTTTGGTGGGAAGGTAACAGCGTTCCGTGCGCCTTGGTGTTTAGTCATGCCGGCCACATGACCACGGAAACGTCTTCGGACAGCGCTGGCTCTTCGGCTTGGAAACGGAGATGAGCACCGCAACCCTAGAGTCGGATTCGACTGGCTTTCGAGCAAGGGAACCTTTACCTTTTCCTTTTTAGGCTTAGAAAAGAGGAAAGGGAGTCCTTCTTCACCCAAAGACTAATCAGCACATGGAATTCACTGTCACTGGTGGCTACTAGCTTAGACGACTTCAAGAGGGGAATTAGATAAAAACATGGAGCGGAGGTCCTTCATTGGGTATTTGCCACAAGCCATGAATTCTGCTAATCCAAACCGGTGCGCCCCCAGGTGTACGAACATAAGAAGAGCCGGGTTGGATCAGACCAGTGGTCCGCTCTGCAGACAGACAGTGCACAGAGACAGAGACCCGCTCCCAGTGCTGCACTGGTATTCAAGGATTTACTGCCTCTGAATATGGAGAGCCTTTACTCACCGTGGCTAGTAGCCATAGATTGGCCTCTCCCCCTTGAATCTGACACTCCCTTTCCCAGCCATCTTTGCCTGCGGCCATCACTGCACCCTCCGGTAGCGAATTCCACATCTCAATCGCTCACTGAGTAAAGGAGCATTGCCTTTGATCCATCCTGAACCAACTGCCCATCAGCCTAACTGGGTGCCCCCGAGTTCTGGTATTACAGAAGAGGGAGAGAAAACTCTCTGTGTCCTCTTTCTCTAGAAGAGAAAGAAGCACGGTGCCATTTTCCCGCAGGTGCTTAGATGACCCAAGGAATAAACCTCTTTCTTCTAAAACTGTGCAACATGCTCTAGTGAGACGGGGAGAGTCAGCGTTCCTTCCTGAATCTCCAGTAGTGGCAAAGGTGATAAGAGTGAAGTGTTCATGATTAAGGAATAGGTATTGTTCATTTGGAGCCGCAGTGGCTCAGTGGTTAAGACACTGAACTGCCGACCGGAAGGTTGGTAGTTCGGCAGTTCGTCATGCTGGCCACATGTCCACGGAAACGTCTTCGGACAGCGCTGGCTCTCTGGCTTGGAAACGGAGATGAGCACCGGCAACCCTGGAGTCGGATTCGACTGGCTTTTGAGCAAGGGAATCTTTTACCTTTACCTTTATTGTTCCTTTTAAATTATTGAACTGTCATCTGTTGTTTTCATGATCCCATGGTCATATAATTTCTTTTCGTTTTGTCACCTATAAGTGTTCCCAGATATGTTTTGATATTTTATAAAACACAGTTTTGACGTCACTTTCCTCTATATGTCTAGTTCTCTCCCACGACCTGTTTTTAAGTATCTGTTTTGTACCTCTGTTAAGTTTTGTCTGTATTGTCTGTTTTGTACCTCTGTGGGCCGTTGTCTAATAACCAGTCACATCCAGTGTCTAACTCAGACTCATCCATCGAGCCTTTGAAAGAGGAAGGGTTTTCTTGGCTCTTTAGCACAAATCCAACCCCACCCGATATATTGTCATGACAGTATCTGATGCCCCAGGGGGGAAGCAGAAGGGAAAAGTCAAGCGTCTGTTAAAATACAGCTTTTTTGTCTTTTCGTGAAAAAGGGAGACATTCAGTTAAATTTTGAGGTTTATTCTTGGAATGTACGTCTGAACAATGTCTTATCTGTGTCCTGAAGAACTCTGCTGTTCTAGGCCTGCCTGCGGCATCTGAACTTAAAGGTTGCAGTTAGGAAGCCGCTCAAATATCGGCGCACCAGCAATTCTCACTTTTTAAGAAACTCATACAAAATGACAATTGCAAGAGGAAGAAGAAAAAAGGAACAACTTACATTACCAATCCTTAGTCAATACATACACGCAACAGTTTGGTGTAGTGGTTAGGTGTGCAGACTGTAATCTAGGAGAACCAGGTTTGATTCCCCACTCCTCCACATGCAGCTGCTAGTGTGACCTTGGGTTCGTCACAAGTTTTCTCAGAGCTGTTCTCTCACAGGCAGTCCCCGAGAGAGCTCTCTCAGCCCCACCTACCTCACAGGGTGTCTGATTCCCCACTCCTCCACATGCAGCTGCTGGTGTGACCTTGGGTCCGTTCAAGTTTTCTCAGAGCTGTTCTCTCAAAGGCAGTCCTCGAAAGAGCTCTCTCAGCCCCACCTACCTCACAGGGTGTCTGTTGTGGGGAGGGGAAGGGAAAGGAGATTGTAAGCCTTCAGGTAGTGAAGGACAGGGTATAAAACCAATCTCTTCTTCTTCTTCTTACTCACAAATATTCCTCTCAACATAACGTAATAAAGGAATCCAGTTTGCTTCCTGGCCTTTAACTTCTTTCTTATTGAAGATCATAGTTTGTGTCCAGTGTCACTAACAAAGTTTTATTCTGGGTATAAGCTTTCATGTACACGCCCACATCTTCAGATACATTGAAACGGAAGTCACTAGCTTTTACATCTAGGTAGTGGGTGAGGAGGGTGTTGCTGGGAAGGGCCAAGTAGAGTCAATATGCATAAGTAAATGAGAATATAGCTAAGACTGGATAAAGGCGATGGGTAAGAACTGTGAATGGCAGCGAGTTAGCATGCAGCATAATAAAGGAGCAGAAAGCAGGGGGTGAAATGGCTGGAGCCATTTAAACCCCTGCTTTCTGCTCCCTGCAGCTTTTTTGCGGGGAGCAGAAAGCAATGGTTTGGATGGCTCCCAGCCATTTAAACCAAAGAGCTGAGTGGCAGGTAGCTTTTACATCTAGGAGGCTTCAGAAGCCACTACGATCTGCCTCAAAAATTCGTGAAAGTTCCCGGCGGTCCTTCTGTTCACAAACATTGCTTCACGAACCACAGATTGGCCGAAATTCGTCAGCCAGTTTGTGCCCATCCCTACACCTAAGTCAAAGAGGAGGCCGTGACTCGTTAATAGAGTATCTGGCTTGTGCTGTCAAAGGCTCCAGTTTTAGCCCTGGGATCTAGATCAGGTAGTAGGCAATATGAAAGACCCGCTACCCGAGATGTTCCTGCGCGCTATTCCCACGAGAATACTGACCTTGCTAGACTAATGGTCAGACTCTCTACAAGGCACTTCTTGTGTGTGTGGCCTTCCATTTAGGCTAGTTTTTTTTAGTGGATGCAATTAATCTGCCACTGCTGGAATTTGGAGTCATGATGTGTATGCGGCATTGTTTCTCATCCATTGTACAATAATGCTCCCTGGATTCTGGGGGGAATATATACGTTGTTGTTCAGTTGCACAGTCGAGTTCGACTCTTTGCAACCCCATGGACCGCATCACGCTGGGCCCTCCTGTCTTCCGTCATCCTCCGGAGTTTGGTTAATTTCATGAGAGTATATATATAACAGAGCTATTAACATGCTGTCTGAACAGTAGAGCCACAGTTTGAGATGCTGTGTAAAGCTGTCATGCTAAACGATAAGGAAATCCACCTTGAGTGATTTTGCAGTCGTTTAAAACAGACTTCGTGACACTATTCCTTTGAGTACTTACCAGGGCCTTTTTTGTAGAAAAAGCCCAGCAGGAACTCATTAGCATAATAGGCCACACCCAACAGCAGAAACTCATTAGCATATTAGGCCACAGCCCTGACAGCACAGCTCATTAGCATATTAGGCCGCACCCCCATGTTACCAGAAGTGTGGTCATCCAGCCACGCCCACCTTTTGCTTCTTATTCTGTTGACCTTGTTTGTGGTCAAAACCCAGGGCTTTTTTTGTAGCAGGAACTCCTTTGCATGTTAGGCCACACACCCCTAATGTAGCCAATTCTAATGAGTTTCTGCTGTTGGGTGTGGCCTATTATGCTAATGAGTTCCTGCTGGGCGTGGCCAACTTGGGAGCCAGCCGGAACTCCGTTCCTGTGCCTTCCTGCCCAAAAATAGCCCTAGTATTTACTCATTTGGAGCTTCGAGTGTCTCCTTTGAAGCTCTCTTGGGGTGGGGAAATCATCACTGTGTTTTTGGCCTCTTAACGGTTGGGGGTGTGTTGAGGGGGTGGGGAACCCACTCCCTTAAACGTGCTCCCTGCTGCGATTGTCTGGACGGTAGGAAACAGGAGGGCTCTTAATAAGGCTAACCTCGAAAATCAGGAAACGTTCAGTAATGTGTTTTCTCCGCTCTAGCCTTTTAATCCCAAGCCCCTTCTCGCGCATAAGCGTAGTGGGAGGCACGGAGCAGCGGGTGGGGGATCCCATGTGGCACGGGCAGCCCATACGGGATAATCCTCTACTTTGCTTAATGAGCAGCGTGCCCCCCATCCTCAGATGACAATCTGTGCCTCTCCATAGACTCGTGATAATGTGGAGCTGGCGTGACCCTGATTAAGGCTGGCTTATTGTCCCCTTTTGGTGGTCCGTTCAGCATCCCTGCCGTCCCTTCCACTTTTATATCCCACAAACGCCGTTCGGGCCCAACAGAGCCCCCATTATTCTCTTCGGCCCAAGCGGCACTGAGGCGCAGGGCTCCTTAATTACCCAGACGAGCTTCCAGTTGCGTCCATCGCCATTTCCCCAGAGGCAGGATAAGGTGCTTTTTGTGCACTGTGGGATGAATATCGTCGTGTCTGCGGGCTGGCATAATTGCTACCCATTTGGCGGTTTGTCTGAAAAGGCCCCTAATTTCCTTTCTCGAAATGGGAAGTGGCTCAGATTCCCTCTGCCCACATATTAGTTCTCCAAGCCCAATAATGAGTCCAGAGGATGGGCCTTGCCATCTCTATGTACAGACAGTTGCTGGGTTTGCCCATTTGCAGGTTGGCTCAAGTGGTTAAGACGCCGAACTGCAGACCGGAAGGTTGGTACTTCAGCAGTTCGAGACCCGAGTGTGCCGCATGACGGAGTGAGCCCCCGTCTCTGGCCCCAGCTCCTGCCAACCTAGCAGTTCGAAAGCAAGAAATTGCAAGTAGATAAATAGGTACCGCTTCGGTGGGAAGGTAACAGCATTCTGTGCACCTCGGCATCTAGTCATGCCGGCCACATGACCACAGAAACGTCTTCGGACAGCGCTGGCTCTTCTGCTTGGAAACGGAGATGAACACCGCCCCCCTAGAGTCGGATTCGACTGGCTTTTCGAGCAAGGGAAACCTCTTCCTTTACCTGCAGAAGTCCCTGCTGACTTGAGGGAAGTTGTCTTGGTGGGGCATAAGGAGAGCGGTGGTCCTGCAAATAAAAGGGGCCAACACAGTTTGCTTGCCGTGCACGCTTACCTCTCCCACACGCCGCTGCAGGCGATGCTGTTTTTAGCCAACAAACACAGCACTTTCAGTCCACCATGCATCACTCTTCCGCTCAGTCACATCTGTTTTGATACAGGCGTTGTAAATACTAGTAATCATAGAGCTCGGTTGGAGGGTCAGTTTGGTATACAGAAGACTGTGCCTGATCATGCCTTGCACTGGAAATGCTGATTTTTCCCGTTTCTCCTTTGCCAAGGGCCCGCCGGCAAAACAGATCCCTCCCCGCGAATGTCATAGGACAGAAGAGGCAAGAAGGTTCTTGCACCACAATAGGTGAGTCTGGTTTTTGCTGCATGTGCTTGGAGTGCTTGGTAAGTCATACTGCAGCGTTAAGAAATACGCCATGTGATGTTTAAGTACTCTTTTTTTCTCTCCATCTTGTGGTCCCATTTGCGTTTCTAAACGCAGAACCCCAAAGCGCTTCACTGGGGAGGGGCTGTGGCTCAGTTGCAGAGCCTCTGCCTGGCATGCAGAAGGTCCCAGGTTCAGTCCCTGGCATCTCCAGTTAAAAGGACCAGGCAGGAGGTGATGTGAAAGACCTCCGCCTGAGACCCTGGAGAGCTGTAAAGAGGGGCTGTGGCTCAGTGGAAGAGCCTCTGCCTGGCATGCAGGTCGTCGCAGGTTCAGTCCCCGGCATCTCCAGTTAAAAGGACCAGGCGGGAGGTGATGGGAAAGACCTCCGCCTGAGACCCTGGAGAGCTGTAAAGAGGGGCTGTGGCTCAGTGGAAGAGCCTCTGCCTGGCATGCAGAAGGTCCCAGGTTCAGTCCCCGGCATCTCCAGTTAGAAGGACCAGGCAGGAGGTGATGGGAAAGACCTTCCACCTGGGTGTCTAGTGTTCCCTCCAAGCTGAGTTAGTGTGAGCCGGCTCAACAATTTTTTAGCCTCTGGCTCACACATTTTTGTCTTAACTCTCAGGACAGATGGCTCCAGAGCAAGATAATTTATGCAGCAGACAAATCGCTCACTCACAACTTTAATGCCCATAGCTCACAGAGTAGAATTTTTGCTCACAAGACTCCACAGCTTAGAGGGAGCATTGCACTACTGATAGAATCATAGAATGTTAAGAGTTGGAAGGGACCTTGCAGGTCATCTAGTCCAACCCCCTCCACTCTGCAGGAGCATAGCGGAAAGATGGCCCTGCAACATACCCGAAAGATGGTCGTCCAGCCTCTGCTTGAAAACGTCCAGCGAAGGAGCATCCACCACCTCTCGAGGCAGTCTGTTCCACTGCTCAGCCACTCTGACAGTCAGGAAGTTTCTCCTTCCTCGTTACTGGCTTAATGTCATCCATTGGGCAGGAAAACAGTTAATCTATGGAATTTGCTGCCACAAGATAGGGTGTCTTGGTAACAAACTCAGAAGACTTTTAAAGGAGATTAGAAGGCGTAGAGGGGTTTAGAAAGATAGAACTGGAAGGGACCCAAGAGTCATCTAATCAAACCCCCTGCACAATGCAGGAACCAGCTACTCTCACCCCCCCTCCCCGGTGGCCAGCGTTCTTTCTAAGCTGAGTTAGTGTGAGCTAGTTCACAGTTTTTTAGCCTCTGGCTCACACAGCCCCACTGCTGGACCTCCTGTTGGCACCTGGTATTTTTGGCCACTGTGTGACAGGGTGTTGGACTAGATTGGCCATTGGCCTGCTCCAGCATTGGCTTCTCTTATGTTCTTATGTCTTAGCTCAGGAAAGATGGCTCCAGAGCAAAATTGCTCACTCACAGCTAACAAAGTCCAGCAGCTAACAAAGTAGAATTTTTGGTCACAGGACTCCACAGCTTAGCGGGAGCATTGCCAGTGACCCCTGTTCTATGAAGAAGGCAAAAACCCTCCTCTCTGACCCCAAAGTGGTGATAGGCATTTCCCTGGGCGTGTAAGAAAGGGCCACGAGAACTGAGCACTGATGCAACCCTTCCTGCCCTCCCTCTCACAATCTGCCTAAGTTCACAAGATCAGCATTGGTGTCCGAATGGCCACCTAGCCTCTGCTTAAAAACCTCCAGAGAAGGAAGAAGAAGAGATTGGATTTATACCCCGCCCTTCACTACCGAAGGGTATCTCAGAGTGGCTTACAGTCTCCTTTCCCTTCCCCTCCCCACAACAGACACCCTGTGAGGTAGGTGGGGTTGAGAGAGCTCTTGACAGAAACGGCTCTTTTTCAAGAACAGCTCTTATCAGAACTACAGCTTGCCCAAGGTCATCCAGCAGGTGCAAGTGGAGGAGTGGGGAATCAAACCCGGTTCTCCCAAATCAGAGTCCGCGCTCTTAACCACTATACCAAACTGGCTCTCACACCAAACTGGCTTAGAGGGAGCATTGCTCACAGGGTATCTGTTGTGGAAAGGGGAAGGGAAAGGAGAGTGTAAGCCGCTCTGAGACTCCTTCAGGCAGTGAAAGGAAGGGTATAAATCCAATATCAATGACCTTGCTCAGATTAGGCATGCTAGGATTCTGGCCTGTAATTTCCTCATTCCCACTGACTCCATTTTTTAAAAATGGGTGTAAAGTTGACCGTTTTCCAATTCTTTGGTAAGGAGGCACAGCTTGCTAGGCAGTTAACGGTTTCACCCTTCAGTTCTTTAAAAACTCCTGGGTGCTTGCCAATCCAGACAGGGTGACTTGATTGCTCTTTCATTTATCAGAAGAACAAAGTTTGAGTCCAGAGTTTTATTCAAGACCTGATCTTTCGTGTGCACACACACTTCCTCAGATACATTGAAACAGAAGTAATCAGTCCATACATACAGGTAGAGGGCAGTGTTCCCTCTAAGCTGAGTTAAGTGTGAGCTAGCTCACAGTTTTTTAGCCTCTGGCTCACAAATTTTTGTCTTAGCTCTGGAAGGATGGCTGCAGAACAAATTAATTTATGCAATAGTCAAATTGCTCGCTCACAACTTTAATGCCAGTAGCTCACAAAGTAGAGTTTTTGCTCACAAGACTCCACAGCTTAGAGGGAACACTGGTAGAGAGTGAACAGCCAATTAGCATACAACATAATGATGTTGTAACATAAGTGAGAACCGGAATAACAAGCAACATTTATATGGTCACCATGTGCTTGGATTCAATTCTGGGTGAAAACACAGTGAGGCAAATAAATATGTCAGAATCGGAGACGGATGTGTAATTGTATCCTTGTTAATTGTGGGATGCTAAGAGTAATTAACTGAGACCCTGTTGTTACGTTCAGTTAACAAGGATGCAATTACGCATCCATCTCCAATTTTGACATTTTGCCGTATTTGCAGTGGTAAACCACTTTTGAATGTCTCTTGCCTTGAAAGCCCTACGGGCTTGCCATAAGTTGGCTGAGACTTGACAACCCAAAATAAAACTAAAAAGTTCCCTAGCTGGTTTTCTGTTTCCAATATATTTAAAATGTTTTTTTGTGGTATATGTTCATATTTACAACAATACACTCACATGCTTCCCCCCCCCCCAATTGCCTGATTGTCAACTGACATTTGTACCAGTTTGGTGTAGTGGTTAGGAGCGCGGAGTCTAATCTGGGAGAACCGGATTTGATTCCCCACTCCTCCACTTGCAGCTGCTGGTGTGACCTTGGATCAGTCACAAATTCTCTCGGAGCTGTTCTCTCAAGGACAGCTCTGGAAAGAGCTCTCTCAGCCCCGCCTACCTCACAGGGTGTCTGTTGTGGGGAGGGGAAGGGAAAGGAGTGTGTAAGCCACTCTGAGACACTGAGTGAAGGGTGGGGTATAAATCCAATCTCCTCCTCCTCTTCTTCTGGATTTTGTGTCCTTTTGATTTCCTCATTCGACTTAACTGGACTCAGCAGGGCAAATTTATAACTTGCGTATATTTCTTTTTTTGTATAATGAATTTTATTAATTTTCAAAAAGTACAATATGATACAAGTTTCATAACTGTAAGTGCATGGTATTTTACATTTGAAGAAGTAAAACTTTCGAAGGCAGGTATTAAACATTCGTACAGTAGCAGAGGCAAACACTTAGATGCAGTGAGCTTCATTAGAACATCTCTCTAAAGTAAGATGAAGACGTTATGCTGAAGGGTAAGAAAAGCGTAGGAATAAAGTATTTAAGTAAATATATAAAACTGAAGTATGGATTTTACCACAGCCATAAATCATCCATCACCTTTGGGACATCTGATTTTTCAGTTAGGAACCGTAAGAGAGGGAACCAAATTGCTATAAACGATGTAAAAAAGGTAACGGTTTCCCTTGCTCGAAAGCCAGTCGAATCCGACTCTATGGTTGTGGTGCTTATCTCCGTTTCCAAGCCGAAGAGCCAGCGCTGTCCGAAGACGTTTCCGTGGTCATGTGGCCGGCATGACTAAACACCAAGGCGCACGGAACACTGTTCCCTTCCCACCGAAGTGGTACCTATTTATCTACTTGCAGTCTCTTGCTTTCGAACTGCTAGGTTGGCAGGAGCTGGAACGAGAGACGGGAGCTCACTCCGTCATGCGGCACACTCGGGTCTCGAACTGCTGGACTACCGACCTTCCACAGCCTGCAGTTCAGCGTCTTAACCCCTTGAGCCACCGCAGCTCCTATAAATGATGTAGGAGTGGGTATTTTGTCAAAGCGCGTAAGATTATCCGAGAGTTTCGCCATAACATATAAATCCCACAACCTATTATGCCACTGTGTAAGTGTGGGTGCCATTAACTTGCGTATATTTCTGAATC
>NW_015176093.1:77365-79409 GCF_001447785.1 Gekko japonicus | reverse complement strand
CCATGATGGTAGTGATGGTAGTGGCGGCTCCTACTCATACGCCTGGCGGAAGAGCTCCGTCTTACAGGCCCTGCGGAACTGCATAAGGTCCCGCAGGGCCCTGATCTCCTCCGGGAGCTTGTTCCACCAGGTAGGAGCCGCCACCGAAAACGCCCTGGCCCTGGTGGCGGCCAGCCTGACTTTGTTGGGGCCTGGCATCGCCAGAAGGTGTCGGGTCCCCGACCGTAGTGCTCGCGGGGGAACATATGGGGAAAGGCGCTCCCTTAGGTACGCTGGACCCAGACCATACAGGGCTTTAAAGGATTGAACGTGGGGCCTTCTGCGTGCCGTGCAGGTGCTCCAACACTGAGCCAAGGCCCCTCCCCAGCACACACGTGAACACACGTGAAGCTGCTTCATACTGAGTCAGGCCCTCGGTCCATCCAGGTCAGTATTGCCTACTCAGACGGGCAGCAGCTCCCCAAGGTCTCAGGCAGAGGCCTTTCACATCCCCCACTGGCTGATGCTTTTAACGGGAGATGCCAGGGATCGAACCCGGGACCTTGTGCACACCAAGCAGATGCTCTGCCACTGAGCCACAGCCCTGCTCCTAGCAGTGGCTCTGTTGCAAGCTGTTCCAGGGCACACGAATTTATATTGTCTTCCAAAAGGGAACTGGAACTGCCTGCAAGCGAGGTGTTGGGGGGAGGGAGAGAAAAGGAAGGAGCCTTCAGGCTGGTGAGGTATCCCTCTCCCTCCGCAGTTAGGAGATTAAGATCATAACATCTGCAGTAGGCTCTGATGTGTTACGTACTGAATCTTATTGAAACCGTTGATGCAAACTCATTTTCTCTCTCATGTGATCAGGGTCAGCCGTTGTTTTCAGTTTTCGCCATTTATGGCAATACTGCTCCTGTTTTTCGGAAGTGTTGTTTGTGGAGCTTTACATCTGGTAACCAACCAGTTTTGGCAAAACGGAGCGTGCAGCTTGATCGATTATTGTCCATGATAAAAATCTTATGCAATTATTTTTCCCCAAAGCTTGATTCCGTGGAAGCGTCCCGTCCCCCTTGGGTTTAATACCCGATGCAAATTTTACAGAGATTATTGAAGTAAATACACTTTGGAAGAATTTGAGCATTGGTTATAAGTTTTTAAGTGCCTCACCAAAATTGGGCATGATGTCGGAAGGCGTGAGCCTGACCTGGAATCTTACGAGCTTAAATTAGAACGAGGCAGAAGAGTTGGACGGGGCTTCCAACCGGCTTATACTAACAAAGACTCTTAACGTTGGCCGTCTGTATAAAAATAGATCTGCCTAAGTTCGTGACTACTTAGGAAGGTCTTTCTTACCATGCGTAACGCACGTTATGATTCAAGCCCCATTAGAGTCGTACCGGAACTGCATTTGTGTAAAGAGAGTTTTCACTGGGGATGCCAGCCTCCAGGTGGGGCCTGGGGATCTCCCGGCATTACAGCTCATCTCCAGACGACAGAGATCAGTTCCCCTGGAGAAAATGGCTGCTTTGGAGGGTGGACTCTGTAGCATTGTACCTAGCTGAGGACCCTGTCCTCCAAACGAAGAGCCAGTTTGGTGCAGTGGTTAGGATCACCGACTCTAATCTGGGAGAATGGGGTTTGATTCTTTGCTCCTCCACATGCCTCCAGCTGGGTGACCTTGGGTCAGTCACAAGTTCTCTCAGAGCTATTCTCTCAAGGGCAGTTCTCGAGAGAGCTCTCTCAGCCCCACCCACCTCACAGGGTGTCTGTTGTGGGGAGGGGGAGGGAAAGGAGAATGTAAGCCGCTCTGAGACTCCTTCGGGTAGTGAAGGGCAGAGTATAAATCCAATCTCCTCCTCCTCTCTCAGTTTGTGTTTTTGCCAAACAAGCAGCTATTACCAAAAGGAATAGAAAAGAACACCAAAAAACTAGATCAAATCTTACCAGCGTACTATGATATAACCCTTGAAAGGTATCATACAGTATATGGGTTCATAGAACCATAAATAACACAAAGACCTGCTTCTTATATGATACAAGAGGGGGACCCGCGATACTCGCGGGG
>NW_015176093.1:51908-76905 GCF_001447785.1 Gekko japonicus | reverse complement strand
AGGAGGTGGCAGCGAGGCCGGTCTAGCGATCTGCACTCCAGGGGCAAGTTGGCTATTAGATATATAGATGAGTGCCTTACCATTGTGGATTGGTATATTTTGTCTTCTAGTGAGATATAATTTTCCATCTAAGAGGAAGCCTTTGTGAAATGGAGAGTATATACTCTGGCAAATTCGGCTTGATGGATTATTGCACTTTCACTGTTTGGGTATCTGTGGACACAGCAGGCATGAAGCACAAAGCGCTTAACATTTTAAAGAAGCACCTAATGAATTTCAAGATAAATGTATTTATTTATTTATTTATGTTATTCGATTTATATACCGCCCTCCCCAAATGGGCTCAGGGTGGTGTACAACAGTTAAATATACAATTAAAACAGTATCAGAATAACAGTTTGCGCATAAAATCGTAAAATACCGTGTAACTACAAAAATTGTCAATGACCAGTCAGAATCAGGCCACAGGTGGACAATTGGCCGGAAAAAGCCGGGCAGAAAGAGTTAGGGTCGAAGAAGCCGGAGGGGGGGGATAGAGGGGGACGTCCGCTGCCTCAACCAAATGCCCGGCGGAAGAGCTCCGTCTCGCAGGTCCTGCAGAACTGCAGTAGGTCCCGCGGGGCCCTGATCTCACACGGGAGCTCGTTCCACCAGGCAGGGGTCAGGGCTGAAAAATCCCCGGCCCTGGTCGAGGCTAGCCAGACATCCCTGGGGCCAGATGTTGGTTTGTGGACCTCAGGACCAATGCTCCCTCTAAGCTGTGGAGTCTTGTGATAAAAAATTCAATTTTATGAGCTACTGGCATTAAAGTTGTAAGCGAACAATTTGGCTACTGCATAAATTAGTTTGCTCCGGAGCCATCCTTCCTGAGCTGAGACAAAAATGTGTGAGCCAGAGGCTAAAAAACTGTGAGCTAGCTCACACTAACTCAGCTTAGAGGGAACACTGCTCAGGATTCTCCAGGGCTCATATGGGGAGAGGCGCTCTTGTAGGTATGCTGGCCCCTGGCCGTATAGGGCTTTAAAGGTAAGCACCAGCACCTTGCGCAGTTCCGCAGGGCCTGCAAGACGGAGCTCTTCCGCCAGGCTTTCAAGTAGGAGCCACCACTACCACTACCATCACTACCACTACCATCACCAACAACAATTGGTTTGGGCAACAGCGGGGTGTGGAGATGGCCCTGTGATGAGCGAACCACAGCGTGGCGTGGAGCTCCTACCACTGAACCACCCTCTTACTGAAGACTGATTTTGAAACATCCAGAGCACTTCGTAATATCGTAAATGGTTGTTTTTATCTTGTTTTTATTTTTGTTTTGACGTATTGGCATATGCGCCCTATCTGTGAGCCACCCTGAGCCACTACCTCCTATAGGAGGTAGTGCCTGAGCCTGCTTGCAGGGAGGGAGGGCTAGAAATTCAATGATAAATAAATAAAAATAAATTGAAATGGATCCGGGATTCAATCTACTCAGGAGCAAGGCAGTAATATCCGATAAGTACTTTATTGGATGCAAATCACAGTCTTGTGGGCTGACCGAAGTCTTTTGGAATTTTCTGCGCTCGGATCCTTTTGAACTGAATCGGGACTATGGGTCTCCAAAGTGATCTTCACTGAAGTCAGCGGTGTAGTATAAATTGTATTTCACTCTTGCATCTGTCATCTATGATTCTGTGAACCTGTATACTGTATGATACCTTTCAAGGTTTATATAGTAGTACGCTTGTAAGATCCGATCACGTTTTTTTGCGTTCTCTTCTGTTCCAGTTCTGTGATTCTCTCCTTGTAATTTGTTTTACTCAAAGGAAAGCGTCCTTTCTTTCTTCACAACAGGGCTGGCTAAACCCGTGGGAGGCTGTCCCGGGACTTCCTGCTGCCCACGGAAGTGGGGAGCCAGGAACAGTGTAATTAACCTAATCGTAATTCCCCCTAATACAGCTTTAGTTTAAGCGTCGCTTTTCTTTCGATTAATGCGTTTCTCCCTTTTGCCTTGGGCGGAAGCTTACGATGCAAAGGCCCGATATAGAAGTCAGTTTGCTTCATTCTTTGAAGAAAGTGTGCCAAGGGATTGGAAAAGTAGGCTACTCAGAACAGTTTTTTTTAATGCTTTGTGGTTTGGATTCCCAAGCGAAGATAAACAGGCAGCAATTTGGGGTCAGGCAGCAGTTTTTCTCCAAGCTAGTTTGGCCAGTGATCCTGGAGGGTTTTTTGCCATCTTCTGGGCATGGAGCAGGGGTGTGGGTGTGTGTGGGGGGTGAGGGGGAGGTATTTGTGGATTTCCTGCACTGTGCAGGAGGATGAACCAGATGACCTTGGAGGTCCCTTCCAACTCCATGATTCTGTGATTTAAAAGGGAACTTGCTTATACTATTTCCTGTGTTATTAGTACAGTTAAGGTCGGCCGCGGGCGGCGGTAGCAATCTAGCTCAGGATGAAGCTTTTTATTGCAGTGGAAATCCCATCTTGGTCCATATTTAAAGATGCTGCAGCCAGCAGAGCTTATAATGTATTCTGTTTGGGGGCGGGAGGGGAGAGGAACGGAGACACGCAGGTATCCCTTACCCTCCCTATGTTTGCCCTTGCCAAAAGGACGTGGGTGGGACGCTTGACCATGTCGATAGATTCAGATGGGTCACCGTGTTGGTCTGAAGCAACAGAACAAAGTCTGAGTCCAGTGGCAGCTTTAGGACCAACAAAGTTTTATTCTGGGTAGGAGCTTTTGTGTGCCTGCATCTGTATCTGAAGAAGTGCGCATGCAGGGGTCATTTCGTAGAAAAAGAGGTGCAGGAGCTTATTAGCATAACATTAGCATAACTTATTTGCATATGCCACACCCCCTGACATCACCGGAAGTGTGTCAGAAGGCAACACCCACCGCTCAGGCTCCACTGGACTGTTTTGGATTGCTAGCTATTGGGGGGGGAGGGACGTGCAGATCTGTCCTCACAGAGGAGGGAGAGCTTGTACCTGAATAAAACCTGGTCTTAAAGGTGCCACTAGACTGTTTTGGAATGGGGAACCGAGGGGAGCTCTGCAAGTTACCTGGCTGCTTCTGGCTCTGACTGAGGGCTGCTGGGAGCAGGGGGTATGGCTTGTTGTATGTGCCCGCCCCCTGGGCTCTTTACTGCCAGAGCTCCGCTCCTGTGTGTTCCTGCAGGAAATGACCCCTGTGCGCATGCACACAAAAGCTTATGCCCAGAATTAAACTTTGTTGGTCTTAAAGGTGCCACTGGACCCAAACTCTGTTCAGTCTCTGCGTAACTCCAATCTTATAAGATTTTCCTGACAGTCCGGATGAATTTCAAATTTCCATCTTCCTCTTGGATTGTTCTAATGAGACCGACCACCTTTAAAGTCGCCAAATTTTGCTCTTTGGCTTGCTTAAAAGGGAAGGAGCTGGTTAAGTCTTATTAATTATGTTTGCACTATCGAAATCAGTTTATTCCGTGGCTTGGGAATTTTGGTGTATGTAGATGTGTTACATCTACATGAGAGTCCCTTGGACTGTAAGGAGATCAAATCAGTCCATCCTAAAAGAAATCAACCCTGACTGTTCCCTGGAAGGCCAGATAATGAAACTGAAGCTCAAATACTTTGGCCACCAAATGAGAAGAGCGCACTCACTGGAGAAGACCCTGATGCTGGGAAAGATTGAAGATCAAAGAAGACGGGGGCGGCAAAGGATGAGATGGTTAGACAGTGTCATCGAGGCAACAAACATGAAATTCAACAAACTCCGGGACACGGCGGAAGACAGGAGGGCCTGGTGTGATGTAGTCCATGGGGTTGCGAAGGGGACCCGACTGTGCGACTAAACAACAACAACAACAACAAAGATGTGTTGCAACAAATAAAGTTAAGCGTTCTGGATTTTAGGATTCGTATTTGATTAGGTGCTGCTTGACCAACCCCCTTGCCTTAATTTCGGGATTCTCCTGATGTTTCTTCCGTATTGATTAAGTTTTCCCTACGGGTCAGTGCTCAGCCCCTGCTCTGTGTGTTTGTAGAGATGCAGAGGAGTTAAGACGACCCGAAAGCCTGAGCTTGACGCACGACAGGGAACGGCAACAAGCACTGAGGGGCTACTTGGACCGGGCAGAGAGGTAAGCGAGGGCTGAAAGGTCCCATGCCCCCATCTTAAATGAAGCTGTTGGGGTTTTTTTTAACCACATAAGCTTGGCAATGGCCATCCTTAGTTTTGTTGTGTGAAAACTTCCTTCTGCTTACGTCCACATAATTGTTGAAGGCTGTTGTAGCTTTTCCGGGTTGTATGGCTGTGGTCTTTGCATTGTAAGACCTGACATTTCGCCTGTTTCCTGAGGAGGTTTTTTTGCATGTGGATAAGATTCGAATCCGCATGCAAAAGAACCTCCTCAGGAAACGGAAAACCTCCTCAGGAAACAATCCATAGACAAAAGAATCTCCTCAGGAAAGCTCCTCCATTTGCATGTTCACAGCCTGGGAAACTCCTAACAGATAATGACTCAGCCCTACCCCACTTTCCTGAGTAGATATAAATTACCTGCCTACCATTTTCCTTCTCACACTGACACAGAGAGTACGCCATCTTTCTGTGTGATACCTCTGAGGATGCCAGTCACAGCTGCTGGCAAAACACCAGGTCCTACAATGCCAAGACAACCCGAAAATCTACAACAGCTAGTCCACATAATTGCTTGAAAGTTCTGTACAAAACTGAATAGAAGCTGTAAAAAGACTGCATAAAAGCCTTACCTAGCTTGGGACCAGTGTATATGAAGGACCACCGTTTCCCATACATTCCTGCCCGGGAACTAAAATCACAGGGAGACGCCCCTCCTGACTGTCCCCTCAATCCAAGAAGCACATCTGGTGGGTACACGAGAGAGGGCCTTTTCGGTGGCAGCCCCACAGTTATGGAATAACCTCCCCGGCGAGGTGCGCCTGGCCCCCCCTCACTCTCTATCTTTAGGAGGCAGCTGAAGATGCTTTTATCTTTGGAGTAGTGGTTAACTGCGCGGACTCTAATCTGGGAGAACCGGGTTTGATTTCCCAGTCCTCCACTTGCACCTGCTGGATAACCTTGGGCAAGCCGTAGTTCTGATAAGAGCTGTCCTTGAAAAAGAGCAGTTTCTGTCAGAGCTCTCTCAGCCCCACCTACCTCACAGGGTGTCTGTTGTGGGGAGGGGAAGGGAAAGGAGTTTATAAGCCTCTCTGAGACTCCTTCGGGTAGTGAAGGGCAGGGTATAAATCCAGTCTCCTCCTCCTCCTCCTCCTCCCCCCCTCCTCCTCCTCTTCTTCTTCTGGTGGGGTACTGGTGGGGTATGAAGCCAAGCTCTTCCTCCTCCTCCTCCTCTTCTTCTTCTTGCAGGGTATAAATCCAGTCTCCTCCTCCTCCTCCTTCTCTTCTTCTTCTGGTGGGGTATGAATCCAGTCTCCTCCTCCTCCTCTTCTTCTTCTTCTGGTGGGGTATGAATCCAATATCTTCCTCCTCCTCCTTCTCTTCTTCTCCTCCTCCTCCTCCTTCTGGTAGGGTATAAATCCAATCTCCTCCTTCTCCTCCTCTTCTTCTGTCGGGGTATAAATCCTCTCTTCCTCCTCCTCCTCTTCCTCCTCTTCCTCCTCCTTCTGGCATTCGGTTAAGTTTATTAGCAGTCCCGAGTTGTGATTTTACATTTTTGTTCTTTATTTCTAATGTATTCTGTTTTATTTGCTCTATCTATGTTTTTTTTTTATTTCCCTCTCCTAAAAAGGAGAGATGTTTAGCTTTTACAATTCAGAAACTTGGGAAGGGTATATAGAGGGATAGAGAAAAGGGTTGAGTGATGTTAGTATATTAGTATATTAATCTTTTAATATTAAAAGTTAAAGTCAATGGCTTCTTCTGCAGTTGGGCTCCTTTAGCTTCCTCGTCCTTCACCTCTCCCTCCGAGCTGCTGTCTTCCCCGCTTAGTCCCGACATCCACTTGGCCAGTTCCGCCTCTTCTTCTGTGCTGGCATGCCTCTTCAAAAAGTCTTGAGCCTTGAAGATAGAGTCTATCTTTTCTCTTCTGTCTTTAAACTTAAAGACCAATCCTTCGGGCACCAACCATCTGTAACTGGTTTGGTGATTTTGTAAGAACATGGTCAGTCCTTTATATTCCTTTCTTTTCATTCTGATTTCAAATGGAACATCTTTCAGAATCCTGATTGGCTGATCTCCAATTTTCAAGGGTGTTGCTGATGCCGCCTTTAAAATCTGGTCCCGGAGACGTTGCTTTGTAAATTTCACAACCACTTCCACTGGCAACTTATTTTTCCTTGTAAAGTTGGAATAGGCTCTGTAAGCCAAATCCATCTCTTCTTTTATTTTTTCCGCTTCGTTGCCGGTCAGTGGTGCTAAAGCCGCTGCCAAGATGTCTCTGAGATGTTCTCCGTTCTCTTCTTTCAACCCTTGGAATCGGAGAGTTAAATTCGCTTTCTCCATTTGAAGCAGTAACAGTTTATTATCCTGTTTTTCTTGGTGTTTTTCCACTTTGATGACCTTCTTCTTAACATTCTGTACTTCTTCTGCTGATGCCAAACATTTCTTTGCAATATCGTCTACCTTTTCGGCTGTCTCTGTCATTTTCTTCTGTTGAAGACCATAGGCACTTTCCATAGAATCCAGTTTTTGATTAATTTTTTGCAGTTCCTCCAGCAGATGGCGCGCAAGATCACCTTCTTGTTGATTGACAGCAGTTCCAGCAGGGGAAGGGCTTGGACAGGAAGTCCCTCCCGTCTTCTTTGTCTGCTTCTCTAGTAGTTTTCTCTGCCCCGCCATATTTTAACTTTGTTTACACTTTAAAAGTTCGTGCTGTGCCTCTCAGGGATGCCTCCCTCTTCGCCGCTTTCTTCTCCCTCCCAGAAGGTAATGTGCTCTTACAGCTTTTCGCTTCGCCCCCCTCCTTGCTTTTAAAAAGTCTCTTATTCGAGTGGGGGGGGGATTACTCCCTCCCTTCTTTCCGCTTCCCGGGGGGGCAAAACCCGCTTAAGCCGCCGCTTTTTTTTCAGTCGCCAACTTACAGTTCATCGCTTGTCTCGATGCCTCTGACTTTACTTTAACGCTCCATCACTCCGCTGTTCCGGTGGCGTTGCTAAACCCCATAAGGGGCAAGTCGCAGCCGGGGCTGTTTGGGGTAGAGGGAGAACCTCAATTCCCGACCTTGTGGTCAGCAAGAGGCTTCTCCCCAAAGCACCCCCTGGTTCGGAGCCTTTTCACCAAGGCTCCTTAGGATCTCCGCTTACGCGGGACCCCCCCAGACTGCGCTTGGGCGATCCGGCTCCGGGAGCGTCCCGAGACCCAGTCGCCATTCGCGCCGCCGTGGCCGGAACATTTGCTCTATCTATGTTGAAAGCCGCCTTGAGCTCTGGAAGGGAGAAAGGTGGCTAATAAAAGTTTTCAGTGAATAAAACAATAACACTGTTGTGATAAATTGCATTCCCCCATGACCGCATGGGCCACATACTTTACCTGAGGCTTAATTGCTTAAGAGAGACGTGCGCATGCCCTGTTGCAATGAGCACTCTCCTGTTCTTGCGCAATGCTCCTTTGCTGCACGGGGCTGGTGCCGGAGCAGTTTCCAATGTGCTGCTGCCGTGCAATTCCAGTTGTTTGTGAGATCCAGGCTCGCGGACTCCAGAGTTTTGCATCCCTTGGCAAGAGGCAGGAGCCGGGAACACCTTCTAAGGCCTGGGCTACACCGTTTACATGGTTTGCATTACGTTATTTATCATCCGATGTTCTCACTGGGACTTCAGGCGGATTACGTAAAGTGAGTCGATGTAACTGACAGGTTAGGACATTCAGTAAACAATACAACAGGATTAGGGTTGTGGAACCATCCAGAATTCTACAAAAAGAACTGAAGCAAAGCATAAGTATGAACGTGACTCGTTAAAGGATGCAAAAACTATATAGCAGGATCCTAGTTACAGCAAGTGGCAAAGAAGAAGGGGAGGAGGAGTATCCAAAGGTGTCTCAGAGCGGCTTACAAACTCCTTTCCCTTCCCCTCCCCACAGCAGACACCCTGTAAGGCAGGTGGGGCTGAGAGAGCTCTTGAGAGGACTGCTCTTGAGAGGACAGCTCTGACAGAACTTGTGACTGACCCAAAGTCACACCAGCAAGCTGCATATGGAGGAGTGGGGAATCAAAACCTGGTTCTCCCAGATTAGAATCCACGCTCCTAACCGCTGCACTGAACTGGCTCCGAAACACAGTAGTGTCGACCAGACAACCCCTAAAAAATTTCTAAGCCATTTTGTGCAGCTCAAGTCTGTTGCCTGTATCGAAAAAGCCCTCTTGAGCATTTCAGTTTTGCAGAGTTTGTGGCTGCCTGGTAGTGTGGGTTTTGCAGCTTTATCACCAGCAGTGGGTGGTCAGTTTCAAGTCAGGAACCGCAACTGCGGGAATTGATCCGTAAGGCTGCGCAGTCAGTCTGCCAGCTTTTATTCGAAAGCACATGTAGGTATCGGTAACTACCAACTGATGCCTACTAGTTATAAACAGTGAGACCTGGAACAAAATTCTCAACACAGTGCCACTGTTCTCCCACCGTATGGTTCTTCCTGTGGTCGTTCTCCAACCAGAGAGCCTGCGTTTCAGTGCTCAGAGAGGTTCTCAGGTTTTCAGCCTTTGTTCTGGTTGCATAATTCTGAATCTGGGGGAAATCTAGCATACTTCATTCTCTCCCTGAGAGGAGAGCCAGTTTGGTGTCGTGGTTAGGCGCACGGACTCTAATCTGGGAGAGCCGGGTTTGACTCCCCACTCCTCCACTTGCACCTGCTGGCATGACCTTGGGCCAGTCACAAGTTCTTTCGGAGCTGTTCTCTCAAGGGCAGTCCTCGAAAGAGCTCTCTCGGCCCCACCGACCTCACAGCGTTGTTTGTTGTGGGGGAGGGGAAGGGAAAGGAAATTGTAAGCCGCTCTGGGACTCCTTTGGGTAGTGAAGGGTAGGGGATAAATCCAATCTCCTCCTCCGCCTCTGAGAATGTTGAATTATAAAATGATGCTGTCCCCGGCCTGTCAATGAGGCCTCCGTCGTGTGCACTGGAACATCCACGCGACAGGCAGTCCTCCTTTGGTCTCGCCTGTGCTCTGGGACTCGCCTGTGCTCTGGGACTCCTTTGGGTATTGAAGGGCAAGGTATAAATCCAATCTCTTCTCTTCAGAGAGGTTCTCAAGTTTTCAGCCTTTGTTCTGGTTGCATGATTCTGGATCTGGGGGAAATATAGTGTACTTCATTCACTCCCTAGAGGATAAAATGACTAAACTGAGGCTATCATACTTTGTTCGCATTATGAGAAGACCAGAATCACTGGAAAAGGCAGTAATGCTAGGAAAAGTGGAAGGCAACTGGAAGAGAAGAAGACCCAACAGGAGATGGATTAGTCCAATCAAGGAAGCCATGAGGGCCCTCGGTTTGTAAGCCCAGAGGAAGGCTGTTCATGAGAAGACATTTTGGAGGCCATTAATCCATAGGGTTGCTGTGGCATCCTTGCTTATAGGGGAGACGGTTTTACCTTTAAATCTTCTCTGAGTACATAAACGTGGTCGTTTTATGCTGCCACCAGGAATTAAAAAATTCCAAATCTCTCTCTTTTGGTAGTATGACCTAGGGTCTGGGCACTTCAGAGGACTATGCGGCCCTGAGGAAGTACTGTACTGATTTCTGGGATAAGTTTAAACAAAAATGGATTTATTTAATAAAGAACAAAATAGGTTTCTGGTTATTCTGAACAGTTGCTGAAGAAGGGAACTTGTAAATATAACCGGCAAAGCTTGGTGCCACAAACAGTCTCTCAAACTCCACTCTGACAGGCTTATACACTCATATATATAGCCACACAGGCTAGTCTCTTTGTGTTGTTCACCCTGAATAGAATCAACTCTCTTAGTCACACAGACTAAACTGTTGGTCTTATTCACACAGAATTAGACTCAGAATTCCAGAGTCACACAGACTATGCTCTCTCTTTAAGCTTCACACACAGAATCCTTCATAACTCTCAGAGTCACACAGACTCTCTTCAGAGCTCTCCCATACTTGTCTCTCTCATATCACAGAATCTCCTCATAGACACACACACAGAATCCTCTCAGACACCCCTCCTCCCACACTCTCAGTCATCAGCCAATCAGAATACATTCATCTTCCCCTATCACTCTTCTTTCAGTACTGCAGTCAAACTAAACATTAAAGGAACACACACACCAAAACATGAAATCATTACAGTTGCCAGAAGTCAGAGGCCGTTTGACGGCACCTGACAACATGTGTACTTCATTCTAGAGATGGGATTGTGGACTATCAGGAGCCAACACAGAGAACGGCAACTGTCAACTGCAAGGACTCGGAATAGTACTGAAACGCCTCACATTCTCTTTTATTCCCGTTCCTAACCTTTGAGCAGAAACTGTCCAAGACTGAAGGTTTTTTTTCCCCTTTGCAAACACCAGTACTTGAAACCTGCTTTATCTGTATTCAGACCTTAGTGGTCTGAGCTTCACAGTCCAGCTGTGTCTCTTCAGATACTCGAGAAGAGTAGCTTTATTACAGCGTCTGCATTAATCATGTCATTGTAGCATTATAAACCGTGAACTTGATGAGAAGTGTTTATTTTGTCTTCAATTAAGTTCTTTTTCTACCCACTCACAGGGGCTCCAGCGACTTCTCTTGCCTTGCATCCCTGCCAAACGCCCACAATCAGGTAAGTGAGCTCTTTGCGAATGCAGCCGTCGCTTGGTAACAGGACACACTTTGAGCCCGGTGGCACCTTCAAGACCAGCAAAGCTTTATTTTGGGTATGAGCTTTTGTGCGCATGCACCGTTCTTTCTGAAGACGTGTGCATGCCACGAAAGCTTATACCCAGAATAAAACTTTGTTGGTCTTAAAGGTGC
Source organism: Gekko japonicus (assembly GCF_001447785.1). Lineage (NCBI taxonomy): Eukaryota > Metazoa > Chordata > Lepidosauria > Squamata > Gekkonidae > Gekko > Gekko japonicus. The sequence goes on along the minus strand of NW_015176093.1, from coordinate 66,006 downwards.
CGTTGGACTCAAAATTTGGTTCCGTTGCTTCAGACCAACAGGCCTACCCACCTGAATTGTTTGGAATGTTGAGTCTGGAGAAGGGGGGGGGGGCAGGAGGGCTCTCTTTAAGTATCTGAAGGACTGTGTCACTTAGAGGAGGGCAGGGAGCCGTTCCTGTTGGCAGCAGAGGAGAGGACTCATGAGAATGGGTTTACATTAAGGGCTGGAAGGGACCAGCTGGACATTAGGGAAAACTCTTTTTACAGTCAGAGTAGTGCAGCAGTGGAATCAGCTGCCTCGGGAGGTGGTGAGTTCCCCACCCTTTGGTGGTTTGGTGCAGTGGTTACGTGCGCGGACTCTAATCTGGGAGACCCGGGTTTGATTCCCCACTCCTCCACATGCAGCTGCTGGTGTGACCTTGGGTCAGTCACAAGCTCTGGCACAGCTGTTCCTGAAAGGGCAATTTGTGTCAGAGTTCTCTCAGCCCCACCCACCTCACAGGGTGTCTGTTGTGGGGAGGGGAAGGGAAAGGAGTTTGTAAGCCGCTCTGAGACTCCAAGTGAAGGGCAGGGTATAAATCCAATCTCTTCTTCTTCTTCTTCTTCTCCCTGGCAGTCTTTAAGCAGCAGCTGGACAAACACTTGTCAGGGATAAGAACATAAGAACGTAAGAGAGAAGCCCATGTTGGGTCAGGCCAATGGCCCATCCAATCCAACACTCTGTCACACAGTGGCCAGAAATACCAGGGGCCATCAAGAGATCTAGCAGTGGGGCCAGGACACTAGAAGCCATTTCATGGAGTGCCCACGAGTTCTTGTTATGTGAGAAAGCGGAAAAGTACCTCTTTCTCAACCTGCTCTATCCCATGCATAATCTTAAAAACCTCGATCATGTCTCCCCTCAGTCATCGCTTCTCCAAGCTAAAGAGCCCCAAGTTTTTTAACCTTTCTTCATAGAGAAAGTGTTCTGATCCTTTTATCATTCTAGTTGCCCTTTTCCGCACTTTTTCCAATGCTATAATATCCTTTTTGAGGTTTGGTGAACAGAACTGTACACAGTACTCCAGATGAGGTCGCACCATTGATTTATACAGGGGCTTTATGATACTGGCTGATTTGTTTTCAATTCCCTTCCTAGTAATCCCCAGCATAGCGTTGGCCTTTTTTATTGCAATCACACATTGTCTCGACATTTTCAGTAAGTTATCAACTATGACTCTAAGATCTCTCTCTTGGTCAGTCTCTGCCAGTTCAGAACCCATCAATGTGTATTTGTAGTTAGGATTTTTTGCTCCAATGTGCATCACTTTGCACTTGGCCACATTGAACCCCATTTGCCACATTGACGCCCACTCGCCCACCCTCGACAGATCCCTTTGGAGTGCCTCACCATCCTCCCTGGTTCTCACCACCCTGAACAACCTTGTGTCATCTGCAAATTTAGCCACTTCACTGCTTACTCCCAACTCCAAAACTTTCATAAACAAGTTAAAAAGCATCAGACCGAGTACTGATCCCTGCGGTACCCCTTTTGAGGTGTGGTGTGGGATGGTCTAGGCCAGTGGTGGCGAACCTATGGCACGGGTGCCAGAGGTGACACTCAGAGCCCTCTCTGTGGGCACGCGTGCCATCACCCCAGCCAGGCCCAGACCGTCATTAAAGTGTCGAATTCTCTGCCAAATAATTTTAAGTAAATGAAAGCATTTGGGATAGCTTTTCTTACTTTGTTTGGATCATCTTAAGTTAATGTGTGAGTTGTTTTTTCTAAAGTAAAACCTCAGTATTCAGGTTAAATTGCCGTGTTGGCACTTTGCAATAAATAAGTGAGTTTTGGGTCGCAGTTTGGGCACTCGGTCTCTAAAAGGCTCGCCATCACTGCTCTAGGTTGATCCTGCATTGAGCAGGGGGTCAGACTAGATGGCCTGTATGGCCCCTTCCAGCTCTATGATTCTATGTGACATTATGCTTTCTGCTCGTTGTGTGGTTTAGAGACATTGGTTTTGACGTGTGCCGCATGACAACTTTGTCCCAGGTCTCTCACGCTGATGCAGATCTGCAGAGGAGGCGTGAGCATTTAGTGGAGCGCACCCGCCGGGAAGCCCAACTGGCGGTGCTGCAGTTTGAGGAAGAGAAGATGAGGACGAAACAGATCCAAAGGGAAGCGGTCCTCGACTTTGTCAAAGTAAGTTATGGAGGCTCTCGAGGGTGACCCCGTTGGCCTACGGCAGAACAGCTCAATTCGGGTGCAGTGGCATCTTTTTTTGGGGGGGGGGTGGACTTTCAAGAATCAGACCTCCTTTTGTCAGAGACATGGGATTCTTATCCTGTGATTTACGCCATGATGGCCACAGGCAGAGACAGCTTTAAAAGGAGCTTAGGTAGATTCATGGGGGAGAGCCAGTTTGGTGTTGTGGTTAAGTGTGCGGACTCTAATCTGGGAAAACTGGATTTGATTCCCCACTCCTCCACTTGCAGCCACTGGGTGACCTTGGGCAAGCCATAATTCTTGAAAAAGAGCAGTGTTTGTCAAGAGCTCTCTCAGCCCCACCTACCTCACAGGGTGTCTGTTGTGGGGAGGGGGAGGGAAAGGAGTTTGTAAGCCGCTCTGAGACTCCTTTGGGTAGTGAAGGGCGGGGTAGAAATCCAATCTCTTCTTCTTCTTCTTCTTCTTCTTCTTCTTCTTCTTCTTCTTCTCTCAGAGCTCTCTCAGCCCCACTGACCTCACAGGGTGCCTGTTGTGGGGAGGGGGAGGGAAAGGAGTTTGTAAGCCGCTCTGAGACTCCTCTGGGTAGTGAAGGGTGGTGTATAAATCCAATCTCTTCTTCTTCTTCTTCTCCTCTCAGAGCTCTCTCAGCCCCACCGACCTCACAGGGTGTCTGTTGTGGGGAGGGGAAGGGAAAGGAGTTTGTAAGCCGCTCTGAGACTCCTTTGGGTAGTGAAGGGCAGGGTATAAATCCAATCTCCTCCTCCTCCTCCTCTTCTTCTCTTGCTGTTTATAACAGAGACCCCTGTCCTCTTAGAGCTTGCTGTTGCCAAGAGCAATCTCCGTAGCGTACAGTATCATCATCTTATATCAACTGTGTTAAATGAAAACAAATACGAATCCCCAGAACCAAATAAAGTCCTGTAAAACAGCACCACACTCTAATTTATTGAGGTTATTTATAGTCCCGGGATCCGGGAGGCTCCCACATTTTAGATCTGCCCGTGTCTTTCCCGGATAACAGGCTGTGACTTGAAGAAGGACCACAGGGTGATTTCCACCCTCCCCACACCCTGCCAAGCTGGGGAAACCCGGCACAATTGAACGTACACACAGCTTGTTCAAAACCTCCACACATAAAAATAACCACACAAAAGCCACCATGGGTGGCAGGATTCTCTGCTAGGAGGTGCAGAGGGCCTTTCATTGCTGCAGCATAAGAACAGAAGAGACGCCAACGTTGGACCAGGCCAAAGGCCCATCCGGTCCAACACTCTGTGTCACACAGTGGCCAAAAATACCAGGTGCCCTCAGGAGGTCCAGCAGTGGGGCCAGGACACAAGAAGCCCTCCCACTGTTGCACCCCCCCCCCAAGCACCAAGAATACAGAGCATTACTTGCCCCAGACCCAGAGTTCCTGTCTATACCTTGTGGCTAATAGCCACCGATGGACCTCTGCTCCATATTCTTATCCGATTCCCTCTTGAAGCCATCCATGCTTGTAGCCGCCACCCCCTCCTGTGGCAGTGAATTCCACGTGTTCATCACTCTTTGGGTGAAGAAGGACTTCATTTTATCCATTCTAACCCGACCGTTCAGCAATTTCATGGAGTGCCCACAAGTTCTTGTATTGTGAGAAAGGGAGAAAAGTACTTCTTTCTCTACCTGCTCTATCCCATGCATAATCTTGTAAACCTCAATCATATCACCCCTCAGTCGTCTTTTCTCCAAGCTAAAGAGCCCTAAATGCTTTAACCTTTCCTTTTTTTTTTAATCAACTTACATTTTATTCTTGTGAGTCTTTTCTATTTACACTCTCCAGCCATATATAAAACACTTTCCATCTTTTCTCAAATGCTTCTTTACTTTTACCTTGTAACCTTATACTTAATCTATCCATTTCCGCTACTGATAATATTTTATCTGTTATCTCTTTTATTGAAGGTATATTCTCTTCTTTCCACCTTTTTGCTAATAGTATTCCTTATAGGGAAAGTGTTCCAACCCTTTTATCATTCGAGTTGAACAGCCTGTTCTGACGGTACACACCTGGCGCGGCAGTAATAGGCTGCACATCCTAGTGATGGGAGATGGGTGTTACTCACACCAATGCTCCCTCCAAGCTGGGAAGTCTTGTGAGCAAAAACTCTACTTTGTGAGCTCCTGGCATTAAAGGTGTGAGCGAGCAGTTTGGCTGCTGCATAAATTAGCTTGCTCTGGAGCCCTCTTTCCTGAGCGGAGACAAAAATGTGAGCCGGAGGCAAAAAAATTCTGAGTCAGCTCACACTTAAATCAGCTTAGAGGGAACACTGACTCTCACCATCCCTACCCCCAGTCCACGTGCGCATGCCTCAGAGACCTTTGCATCCTAGTTAATTTTGGGGAAGAAGAAGAGACTGGATTTATACCCCACCCTTCACTACCCAAAGGAGTCTCAGAGCGGCTTACAAACTCCTTTCCCTTCCCCTCCCCACAACAGACACCCTGTGAGGCAGGTGGGGCTGAGAGAGCTCTAACAGAAACTGCTCTTTTTCAAGAACAGCTCTGACAGAACTATGACTTTTGCCCAAGGTCACCCAGCAGCTGCGAGTGGAGGAGTGGGGAATCAAACCTGGTTCTCGCAGATTAGAGTCCGCACACTTAACCACTACACCAAACTGACTCACTGGGAAGCCTGAAGCCCAGGACCAGGTTGTTTTTGCTTGGTCTGCAGTCTATTCTGGCACCAGAAATTCGGTTTCTGTGGTTATTTTATTTAGAAGACTTACATTTTGCCTTTCAGTCCAGTCTAGGCCACCAAGGTAGCACTGAACGACTGAAGCCAGAGTAGTGTAAAAACCACATGATAAAGTAAAAACCAGAACTTAAAATACATGCGTCCGTATTTGTGTGTGTGTGTGTGGTTGTATATGAAAACAAAGAGACATCGATTAAAACGATAGACGTCAATTAAAAACACAGGGCAGCTAGGGGGAACACCATAGGAAAGATCCAAAACAGATGAGGCTATATTAGCATCTGAATTGGATCTTAATTCTCTGTTAGTTTATAGCTGCTTTAATACAATCCCTTGCTTGTGGAAAATATCCAAACATCCACTGACGGTTTTCTGTTCCATCTGGGTTCCTCTTGCTGCTCCGTGGTGTTGTTAGCAGCTGTTGATACCTCCTAGATGCAGTGTTCCCTCTAAGCTGAGTTAGTGTGAGCTAGCTCACCGATTTTTAGCCTCCGGCTCACACATTTTTTGTCTTGGCTCAGGAAGGAGGGCTCCAGAGCAAACTAATTTATGCAGTAGACAAATCGCTCGCTCACAACTTTAATGCCAGTGGCTCACAAAGTAGGATTTTTGCTCACGAGACTCCACAGCTTAGAGGGTGCATTGCCTAGATGTACTTGAAGGGAGCTCATCTTATGTCGTACCAACTGTGTCCCTGTTCTCCTGCACCGATTGGGTTCTTTTCCCTGGCTCACTAAATCACTTCGCCTCAGAGCGTCCTATGATTATTCCATTTATTTATTTAATTCATTTGTGCCCTTCCTTTCTCCCCCATGGGGACCGAAAATGTCCTACATTGTTCTTTTCTCCTCCCATTTTGTCCTCACAACAACCCGAGAGAGTGTGACTGGCCCAAGGCCACCCGAGTCTCCGAGACATAAGTCCAGCACTCTTAATCACTACACCACCCTGGCTCTATGTCTGTGTAACTGTTTCTTTTTGCCCCCTTAAACTGATTTCATGTTGAAAGTCTTCTTCTCCTTCGGACCAAAATAGCCACTAAGTTAATCAAAATTTATAGTTTCTGTTTCTCAAAACACCCAACGTTCAGTTTGGTGTAGTGGTTAGGAGCGGCTGACTAATCTGGGAGAACCGGGTTTGATTCCCCACTCCTCCACGTGCAGCTGCTGGTGTGACTTTGGGTCAGTCACAAGTTATCTCAGAGCTGTTCTGTCAAGAGCAGTCCTTGAGAGAGCTCTCTCAGCCCCACCTACCTCACAGGGTATCTGTTGTGGGGAGGGGAAGGAGATTGTAAGACGCTCTGAGACTCCTTCGGGTAGTGAAGGGTGGGGTATAAATCCAATCTCCTCCTCCTCCTCTTCTTCTTCTTCTTTATGTTGACCGAGCCTGTCCGCTTAGCTCTTTCTTTCTTTTATTCTTCTAAAGCAAAAGGTGTCCCAGAGTCCACAGAAGCAAAGTCCTCTGGATAATGAGGTAAGCCCTGAAATAATCTACGTTGCCTTTTTTCTGGGAAGGCTGTGATCCTAACAGTATACTGACTTGAGAGTAAACTTTACTGGAATCAGTGAAACTGACTTTAATTTTTAAAAAACCCAGATTTACAGTTAAGGTGTGAGTATAGGATTTTTAGCTGTTGCGGAGTTGGCATTCCTTTCCCCCCTGTTTGTCTAAAAAGCCACCTCTGGCGCTGCTGGCGATTGGCTTCTTCACTGTTCACTCATTTCATCATTAATAACGGATTGAGCGCCCACCTGAGCCCCCCCACGCTGCCATTAAAATCACAGAATGCTCTGCCATTAACACACAGATTAATCTCATTCAGTTGCCGGGGTCTGGTTTTGTGTTATCACCCCCCTTCCCTGCAGTCATCAGTGCACAAAAGCCAAAATGTGCCAGAGTGTCAGCCTCACGCCGGGCCCCACTCTCTCAGTTAGAGCTGCTCTAGGCTGATCCTGCATTGAGCAGGGGGTTGGGCTAGATCACCTGTGTCGTTCCTTGCCAGCTCTCTGGTTCTATGAGTGAGCACTCTTCCATCTGGAATCTGTATTTTGAAACATAATTTTTTAATTGATTCCCGCCACTTTTCCGTGGGCGTTTATTATTTCCCTGCAAGATATTTTTCTACAGCACTTAGGTTAGTTCTGTTTTCGTTTTTACTAATGGAAAATAGTTCTTAGTTCATGATCTTTCTCTAGATGGCAAGAATTAATGCAAGATTGCCACAAATACATAGGAAAAGATTTTGCAAGTTGCCTGTTGTTTATTTTGTGGCTCTGGAAAGGTTCGGAGTAACTCCTTTTTCTTTGTTTTGTTTTTTTAAAAAACCCAAAACATTAGGTTCCTTCCAGAGTTCCCTCTAGGCTGAGTTAGCGTGAGCTAGCTCACAGTTTTTTTAGCCTCCGGCTCACGCATTTTCGTCTTGGCTCAGGAAGGACGGCTCCAGAGCAAACTAATTGATGCAGTACCTAAATGGCTCGCTCACAACTTTAATGCCAGGAGCTCACAAAGTAGAGTTTTTGTTCGCAAGACTCCACAGCTTAGCGGGAGCGTTGGTTCCTTCCAAGCTCTGTGTGTTCTTTCTTGAATATTGCCTTCTGCTTCCCTGGAAAGATTCACATAACAGACTTGGAGAGGGCGACCGAAAGAGAAATTGCTTCTGAATCAGTTGCAGATGTTTTCATGCTGAGATTGAGAGATTTCTCCTATTCTCCCACCCCCACCCCGCCTCTTAGTTTCTGTTATATATTACCGATTGCCACCATGTGCCCCCTGTAGATAGAAGCCTGCCATTTCCAGATACCTGTGCTAGTCTGCAAATATCATATTGTGGTGTTTCCCCTGTTTCTGACGTTGCCATCTCTCCCACGTCCCCCAGTGCCCCTTTCCGTCCAGAAAGTCCCACCACACGGATGATAGTGCCTTGCTGGTGGTAAGGATCCTGCATGCCTCGTTTCCATGGCGGCATCCTAGATCATCCTTAGCATGTCTTTCTACAGTTTGCCCGGGTCGGGCAGTTCGGTGCTGCTCAGAATGGCATAAAACATGGCAGCTTGTGGATTCCTCTGGCCACAGACGATCTCGGTTTCCTTTCCCCCATTCTCTGGCTGCCCCGCTTTTTGCTCCCATCTGCCGATACCCAAAAGTCGGGAGTCCAATCGAAACGACCCTGACAAGAATGGCAAAGAGTAAAAAAAGATACATCCCGTGTTGACTCTCTCCTATCAGAACCCAAGGTTGTTTATTTCAAGAGATGGGATGTTTATTTCAAGAAGAAGAAGAAGAAGAGATTGGATTTATACCCCACCCTTCACTACCCAGAGGAGTCTCAGAGTGGCTGACAAACTCCTTTCCCTTCCCCTCCCCACAACAGACACCCTGTGAGGTCGGTGGGGCTGAGAGAACTCTGGCAGAAACTGCTCTTTTTCAAGAACAGCTCTTATCAGAACTATGGCTTGCCCAAGGTCATCCAGCCAGGTGCAAGTGGAGGTGTGGGGAATCAAACCCGGTTCTCCCAGATTAGAGTCCGCCCACTTAACCACTACACCAAACTGGCTCTCCAGTTGATAAGTGGAAATGGATAACAATTGTAATTGCGACACGGCTCAGATAAAGCCATCTGTGTGAAACGGGTGTTTGTTACCGTGCAAAATCCGTTGCGTGTGAGCATTATAGGAGGATTATTTTTCCAGAGAATCACTGTTATTGTAGTCAGTATTTTTGCTAATATATCTTTCTTGGCTCTTTGTCATTTCTGCCACGGTTGTTTCAATCGGGCTTCCATCTTCTCCCGTGATCTCTCACTTTTGGCTTGCACCCAAAAGCCACCCAATGAAGCCTGAGGTGTTACCTCAAACAAGGGTCTGTCGGAAACGGCGGCCCTGACCTGGACGGCCCAGGCTAACCCGATCTCATCAGAGCTCGGAAGCCCAGCAGGGTCAGCCCTGGTTAGTCCTTGGATGTCAAGAGCTCTCTCAGCCCCACCTACCTCACAGGCAGTGTTCCCTCTAAGATGAGCTAGTGTGAGCCAGCTCACAGATCTTTAGCCTCTGGCTCACACGTTTTTCTCTCAGCTCAGGAAGGATGGCTCCAGAGCAAACTAATTTATGCAGTAAACAATTCACTGGCTCACAACTTTAATGCCAGTAGCTCACGAAGTAGAATTTTTGCTCACAAGACTCCACAGCTTAGAGGGAACATTGCTCACAGGGTGTCTGTTGTGGGGAGGGGAAGGGAAAGGAGATTGTAAGCCACTCTGAGACTCCCTTGGGTAGTGAAGGGCGGGGTATAAATCCTATCTCTTCTTCTTGTTCTTCTTCTTCTTCTTCCTGAGATAAATGGCAGGCCCTCCTCGTTCTGATGTCCATCCACACCCTCCCTTAAAGACCTGGGAGTACCATCTTTTTTTCTGCAATTGACTAGAGGCCATCTAAATTGCTTGTCGCTTACCCGTTTGCGAACACTGAAACCCTCCAACAGAGGGAAGGTCGAGTCTAAACGCTGCTAGCTTTGCTGTCACCTCGCAGTTTCAATCGGTGGGGGCATCAGTTAAGCTCTCCTTTAAGAGTTCTATTTTTTAAAAAAATTGCCACCATTTCACACAATGCTGTTTTCATGTTTTATGCTATTTCCCTTCCTTCCTTCCTTCCTTGGTATCTTAAAAATAGTCTTTGGCCTGTAGAAAACTCCCCTCCTCTGCCTGCTGTTGCATGACTTGCATGAGTCCTAACGTGTTTGCTTGTTAGTTTCTTTCAGTTTTCATACGTACAACTGCACTGCTAGTTCCCAAGTTCTGAAACTTGACCCTAAATAAACCAGTAGAAAATACTCTTTTAGTTCTGACATTTGCCAGCGTTACGTTTCCGTGCCTGTCTTGTGAGAACACATGGAGCCAGGGGTGCTCACTCGACGACTCTCACAGAGCCGTATTCACAATCACCATCAACCATCATGTCTGCTTTCCTCCTTGGCATGAGGCCTGTGCCTCAGGGTGTCTGGCAGCTTTACCCATTCCTCTGGGGGTGGCTGGGCCGAGGTGGGAAACACCTGGCCATCTGAAGCCCCACCAGCAGGAGCCTTGCCCGCTTCTCTGAAACGTTGTTGTTACTGTTAAATCGCCCTGTCCTTACTATCGTGGGGCTCTGGGCGATGTACATAGTATTTGTCATGATCTGTGCAGGACTGGGCCACAAGGCCTAGAGGCCTGGGCCCAAGAAACCTGAGTGGGAGTGGAAAGCAGACAGCCTACAATCCCCATAATACTTAGCGACGGCTGTAACCAGTCGGTGTCCAGGGATTGTGTGAGGAGATTGTAACTTAAGCTTTGTGGGCCGTGGAACTGTGTTCTTCTCTCACAGAGCTAAACTGAGGGGACTGCGTTCTTTCCTCTCACAGAGTTAAGCTGAGGGGGACAGTCTGGTGAGTGACTACAGGCACAGGCCTGGTATAAAGGCATTGGGCCTTGAATAGTAAACAGTTAAGAGAAATGGGTAGTCCCGTGAGATTTGTTTATTTTTACCTTTAGACACTGTTCTATATTTTAAGCACCTTGTCTTGTTTTCCTGCCCCATTACTGTACTAATAAACCATTTATTTAATTGTTCTCTGCCTGGTCATAGTGCCTATAGTTCTCGGCTTAAAAGGGGCGTTTTGGTTGGGCTTGGGAGGGTCCTCTGGGCCTTCCCAAGGGACTCTGAGTCCAGAGTGGTGGCAGAGGAAGGTGGCAACCCACTAGGGGTCATGACAGTATTAAAAAGCAGTCACCAAATAAAACTACCAAACATATTCAATTACATTAAAAATCAGATGGTGAATAATGAGCCTTAGAATTAATTATTCCCCTATTACCGACTGCCGGCCATTTCGCAGGCGGGGGGGAAGAGGTCGAAACGAGCGTGGAAAACTGAAGAGGGCGCCAGCCGAGGTGGAAACCGTCACTGCCCTCAACCAAAAGTCTGGCGGAACATCTCCGCTTTACAGGCCCTCAAAACTGAAGAGGGCGCCAGCCGAGGTGGAAACCGTCACTGCCCTCAACCAAAAGTCTGGTGGAACATCTCTGCTTTACAGGCCCTGAGGAACCGCATTAAGTCCCGCAGGGCCCTGATGGGATTTGGAAGCGAGTTCCACCAGGTTGGGGCCAGAACCATAAAGGCCCCGACCCTGGTCAAGGACAGATGGATATCCTTAGGGGCAGCAGCGATCAGAGGAGCCACGGGTGGTTTGTCAAAGAGCCACGCGTGGGTCCCAAGCCACTGGACAAGTGTCGCCACCTGGAATGAAGAAGCTAAGAAATGGGTATCAAAGCCTCGGTTAACAGAACCCTGGTCAGCGTTAACCACGGCTAAGGCTGAATCCAGTGGAAGCCTTAATCATGGCTAAGGCCAGTGGGCTTGAGAGTGGGAAGGAATTACAAGCAGAACGGAAAGAGGTATGCAGTCCTACGGCCCTCTCCTGAGCCGTTAAAAATGGATCAAGGAACAGGCCGTGGGAACAGGGAATGTGATAGTGAGCCGCTTGGAGACTCCTTAAGGTAGAGAAAAGTAGGGTATAAAAACCTGCTCTTCTGCTGCTGAATTGTATCTGGGTTAGCCCTTCATCTTGATTTCTCAGTATACAGGTAATGTCTGGAAGAATAACAGCTGGGTAGAACTGAGAAGTGTGGCGCATGCGGGGGTGTGGCTCAGTGGAGAAGCCTCTGCCTGGCCTGCAGAAGGTCCCAGGTTCAAGCCCTGGCATCACCGGTTAAAAGGACTAGACAGCAGGTGATGGGAAAGACCCCAGCCTGAGACCCTGGAGAGCTGTAAAGAGGGGCTATGGCTCAGTGGAAGAGCCTCTGCCTGGCATGCAGGAGGTCCCAGGTTCAATCCCCAGCATCTCCAGTTAAAAAGGACCAGGCAGGAGGTGATGGGAAAGACCTCCGCCTGGGACCCTGGAGAGCTGTAAAGGGAGGTTGTGGATCAGTGGAAGAGCCTCTGCCTGGCATGCAGGAGGTCCCAGGTTCAATCCCCAGCATCTCCAGTTAAAAAGGACCAGGCAGGAGGTGATGGGAAAGACCTCCGCCTGAGACCCTGGAGAGCTGTAAAGAGGGGCTATGGCTCAGTGGAAGAGCCTCTGCCTGGCATGCAGGAGGTCCCAGGTTCAAGCCCCGGCATCTCCAGTTGAAAGGACCAGGCAGGAGGTGATGGGAAAGACCTCCGCCTGAGACCCTGGAGAGCCAGTATTGAGTAGGCAGCACTGACTTTGATGGGCCAAGGGTCTGATTCAGTACAAGGCAGCTTCGTGTGCGTTCATGAGTATGCATTCGTGTAGTCCTCCTATAAATATTTCTTAATGAAGGAGCCCCGATCTGTTGCACAGAAAACTTATCATTTTTGAGTTCAGGTTAACATAACAACATAAGAGAAGCCAGTGTTGGATCAGGCCAATTGCCTATCCAGTCCAACACTCTGTGTCACACAGTGGCCAGAAATACCAGGTGCCATCAGGAGGTCCAGCAGTGGGGCCAGGACATTAGAAGCCCTCCCACTGTTGCCCCCCCAAGCACCAAGAACACAGAGCATCCCTTGCCCCAGACTGAGAGTTCCTAACTATACTCTGTGGCTAATAGCCACAGATGGACTTCTGCTCCATATGCTTATCTAATTCCCTCTTGAAGCCGTCCATGCTTGGAGCTGCCACCACCTCCTGTGGCAGTGAATTTCCCAAGCATTCTTGCGAGTGTGAAATAAAGTCTTCTCTTACACCCATCCCGCCTTAATTCTTATGAACAATGTATAAGTGTGATTTACGTGAGATGAATACAATCATATCTGATTTCCTTGCTCAGCTTAGTTTTCTCAAATATAATGTTTATTAATTTCCCATATGGATTGCACAGGTAATACTCTACGCCGAAGGTTATTTTATTCTCTGCTGTTGTCTTATCCCAAGACTTGGGGTGAGCCGTAATGGTTCTTACCCTGGTATTCCAGCTGTGTTCTTGAGCTCATTCCCCGCTTCGTCTGTTTGGGACATAATCTAATGGCAATTTCTCTTGGACAAGCTCTGCTGAGACTTGGGTAATACCGGCCGTTCCCAGCACTTTGAGTGACTCGTCTGTTTCAGCTCTGCTCTCATACGAATTGCGCCGGCTTTATATGGAGTACCGCTCCCAGAAAGTAACTGAATACTGCGTAGAACGCGGATCAAAAGGCCTTTTGTGTGGCACTTCCCTCATGACGTCATCTCAGGCAGTCAGATGAGCACACTTCTCTCTCGCTCAGAACAATGGCCTTGCATTCAGGAACTGCAGAGGGGCGCCTCTCCCAAACGGGCAATGTGAAGCAGCCCTTGCACCCTTTGTCTTCAGCCTCTTCCTGTTGCGTCGTGGCTGCTTGTACGGGAGTGGAGTTGTGGATCATCTCCTTGTTATGCAGAAGGTCCCAGGCTCAGTCCCCGGCATCAGACCCCCGGAGAGCTGCTGCTGGTCTGAGTAGGCAGTACTGACTTTGGTAGAACACAGGTCTAATTCAGCAGAAGGCAGCTTCGTGTGTTCCTGTGCAGCCCTTTTTTTTTGCCAAGTTTGGTGTAGTGGTAAGGGGCACGGACTCTGATCTTGGAGAACCAGGGTTGAGTCTCCACTCCTCCACATGCAGCTGCTGGCGTGACCTTGGGTCAGTAACACAAGTTCTTCCAGAGGTGTTCTCTCACAAGCAGTTCTCGAAAGAGCTCTCTCAGCCCCACCTACCTTACAGGTAGTAGTGGTTAAGTGCGCGGACTCTAATCAGGGAGAGCCGGGTTTGATTCCCCACTCCTCCACTTGCCACCTGCTGGATGATCTTGGGCAAGCCGTAGTTCTGATAAGAGCTGTTCTTGAAAAAGAGCTGGCTCTCTCAGCCCGCCTACCTCCCAGGTGTCTGTTGTGGGGAGGGAAAGGGAAAGGAGATTGTAAGCTGCTCTGAGACTCTCCTCCTCCTCCTCTCCTTCTTCTTCTTCTTCTTCTTCTTCTTCTTCTCCTTCTTCTTCTTCTTCTTCTTCTTCTTCTTCTTCTTCTTCTTCTCTTTCTTCTTCTCCTCCTCCTCCTCTCTCTGCATCATAGATTTTTTCTCCAGTCTTTCCCGGTTGCCTGTTCTACTTCAGTCGCTCTTCTCCTCCAGCTCTTTCTTCAGAAGAGTTGAAAACGTCCTGCCGCGATTGAACGTC
>NW_015176093.1:48873-51255 GCF_001447785.1 Gekko japonicus | reverse complement strand
CAGTTTCTGTCAGAGCTCTCTCCGCCCCACCCGCCTCCCAGGGTGTCTGCTGTGGGGAGGGGAAGGGAAAGGAGTCTGTAAGCCGCTCTGAGACGCCGAGTGAAGGGCGGGGTATAGATCCAATCTCCTCCTCCTCCTCCTCCACATGGCTGCCCACCTGGACACAAAAACTCATCCCTGAAAATCTTGCTGGTCTCTAAGGACCTCCGGGACTCAAATCACTAGAAGTGGCTGAAGGAGGGTGGGTTGCAGGTAGTGGATGGAAGCTGAGGCAGACCGAGCGGCCCAGAGGCTCTCCAGCAAGGCCAGAAGAGATGCGGCTTTGGGAAGGGTGCCATGCCGGGAGGCTGAAACCCTCCCTCGCCCAAAGCAAGGGGGGCCAGGATAGGAATCAGAGTCCATCTGCAGGGGAGGAGGAATCCCCAACAGGAAGTGGAGTGCCTCAGGGGGCAGTACTTGACGAACTCTTATTTATTTGTTTATTTCTTTATAGTCAAATTTATACCCCGCCCTCCCCGCAGAGCAGGCTCAGGGCGGCTTCCAACAACAAACATAACAATGCAGAATAAAAACATAAACAATGCAGGATTAAAACACAGCATTTAAAATAGCACATTACAAAATTACAGAATACTGGCGGCAGTTAAAAATCAAACGAAGAAAGTGCTTCCCAGCAAAGTGCTCCGGTGTTATTCCACGTAAAGTGTTTAGATGTTATTCTGCTCGTTCTTGGGGCAGCTGCTCGATGTTAACATCACGGGCCGTGCACCAGGGCGGCGGCCCCTAATTGTATGCCTGGTGGAAGAGCTCCGTCTCGCAGGCCCTGCAGAACTGCGAGAGGTCCTGCAGGGCCCTGATCTCCTCCGGGAGCTCGTTCCACCAGGTAGGGGCCACCACCGAAAAGGCAGCTAGCCTGGCCTCCCTCGGGCCAGGGAGGGTCAACCGGTTTTGAGGTTGGGCGATTCCTGAAGTTTTTGCGAGTACCACCTTTTCGGAATCACCAGGTGGCTCGGGAATAATAACATTTTAAGTGTAGCTTTAAGAACACGGGAGTGTTCTTTCCCGATTGCCTTGGGACAGCACCGCCCGCTTTCAGGTACACCTTTGAGACCAGGAGGGGCCAGGTTTTCCTCGTGGAGGAAGCCTGCCCCAAAGAGCTCGTTAAAGCTTTCCCACACGAGAGGCCAAAGAGGGAAGGGAAGTACAGGAAGGGGAGAGCGCCTGCCAGTAGGGGAGGAACAGAAGCAAACGCAGTTGCCCCATTAGACTCTTAAAATTATTATTATTAATTTTGGCTTGTATCCTGCCTTCCCCGCAAGCGGGCAGAGTGGATAACATCAGTAAAAGCTAAAACATTCCACACTAGAAGTTAAAACATGGTTGCCAGTGGAGCGCCAGATCAGATTCAAGGTTTCGGTGCTCACCTTTAAAGCCCTTAACGGTCAGGGGACCTAAGTACCTCCGGGACCGCCTCTCCCAATATGTCCCCTGAAGGGCATTGAGATCAGCAGGTAAGAATCTCTTGATGATTCCCGGCCCCAAAGATATCCGGCTGGCCTCGACCAGGGCCAGGGCTTTCTCAGCCTTGGCCCCAGCCTGGTGGGACTCTCTGCCGGACGACACCCGTGCCCGGAGGCCAGCAACAATTTCTCTACATCTGCCTGGCACCCTCCCCTCCCAATCATGAAAATCATGGAAATCTGAATGCTAATCATGCCATCTTGTTGAAGCATTTAAATACTTATGCTGAATGTTTTAGTATGGAATTTTTGTCGTTTTAACTCGTTTTGAAATTTGTATTGGATTTTATGGGGGGGACTTCATTTGGATTGAGGGTGAAGACTGAAGGGCTAAGTCGGAGGTATCTCAGAGGAGACCGGATTGGCAAAGGGGTTTGAGGGGAAGACGTCTTTCCTTTATAACTCTCAGACACAATGCCTTCCAACCTTCACGGAGGTATAAAAGCAGTCCAGAGATGCTTGAAACTGGGCCAACTTCTGGGATCCACCCTTAACCATTTGCCTTGCAAACCATACCCGACGGCTGCTTTATCTCAAGCTCACTCTCTGCTGCCTTGTTCTCTGTAAGTCTGGGCCTGGCATCTGGTATTTACTCTTTGACATGTGTTACGGAAGGAAGGAACGAACGAGCGGGGAAGGCGCCTTTCCTTGCTGGGAAACTCCCTTAGAGAAAGGGTTCCCTGGAAAGCACCCTAGTGACCAGCTGCCACCACTCAGGGACCTCCTGAGAACATCTAGATTGACTCGTTGAGAAGATACGCTTCCAGTGCAGTACTAGACAAATAGTGAAGTAACAGGGCAGAAACCCTGGAAAATGCCTTATAACAAACTATGTGACAGCCGTGCGATCTAGCGTGTAGGG
>NW_015176093.1:42148-48803 GCF_001447785.1 Gekko japonicus | reverse complement strand
TTATTATTATTATTATTATTAGAGAGGGGGGAGGGGAAAGGTGGTTGGATTCAAAAAGTGGTGGAAGGGGCGAAACAAAAAAAATACAGGGGAAGAGGCACATAATAACCGTACTGATGTTACTTCCTCTGGAGACATGGATTGGGGTCCAGCAGGGGTGGGTCAAGGTTACAGAGAGTACCCAAGGTCCAGTCCAGAAGTCAGGGGTTCCAGAGAGCAGGTTTACAAAAGACCCGTCTAGGGTCAAGGAGTTCCAGGCAGCAAGTCCAAGTCTAGTATGAGGTCAGGGGTTCCAGAAAAGCCAGCTTTCAGGTCCAGTTCAAGGTTGCAGAGCTCCGGTAGCAGTAAGGTTGGTGGCTCAGTAGCAAAGTATACTTGTTGGATCCACAAACAGCTGCTTCTTGGTGCTAAATTTATACCCAAGTCTTAATGAGCTAGACTCCCAGGCAATTCCTTGGCAGTCATCCTGAAACTACTCATTCGTCTCTTCGATTGACAGCTGATGATGGGCCATGAGTCTCACACTTCTCCTTTCTTGCCACTTTTTAAGTGTCTCTGACAGTGTCGATGCTGCAGGGTTGAGCTAGGTGGGCTGGTAGTGGCTGCTGAAGACTTGTTTACTGCTTCACAAGGGGTTAGCTCGGTTTCACCTGTAAACTGTGACTCCTGATCAGCTGGTAACCTGATCTCTTGTTCTTCTTCTGGTTCAGAGCCAGCTGCATCCAGCTGTTCAGTTACTGGCTCAGGGCTAGCAGGTAGCTCTTTGTCTGAGAAATCTGAGCCATCACTCAGTACAGACTGACTTATAACAATAACATAGTGTACAGTCTTTTAGATAAGAAGCAATACAGTCAATCAAACTCAGCAAAGTACACATTGTCTAGGCTCTAGCAGATTTCTCAGAGCATGTACAGAGGTCCTTGCAATAACAAGATGTTGGAATGGTCTTTAATCCCCTACCCAACCTCTTGTGGACCCCAGTTTATGCAGAAGACAAGGGAAAATCCCAAACGTCCAGGTAGTTGCAGTGAATTGAATCAGACCTAAGCCGGCCTCCTCTCTAAGAGTGACAAGCTGATTTAGCCAATCCCCTGCAGAAATCCATCTCTGACATTAGAGGCTACTGTTCCCTATCAAAAAATTATTAAAACAATAGTCCCACCCCTCAAGCATCAAGTAGTGGCCCAGGACTTCCATGACGAATAGGCAGTCTGGTCCAAACCCGGCTCGTTATTTGTCCGAAAGGGATTAGGTTTGGCCGGATGGCCCAGTGTGGAACGGAAATGAATTATTCTAACATAAACCCCAGGGTTCCAAGATCCCACACCTCTAGGTGGCACTCTTGAACCCTAGTAAGGTGTTGGGGTTCTGTCACAGCATGGAATGATCCTAACCCTGCATGCTTTTCTTTTGTCATAACTGGCACCCATTGCAGCCTTGTACAGTCCCGGAGCACTAGTAAGCGTGCATTAAAAGAACATATGGAGATTTGGGGTGTGAAGCTAACGTCTCAAGGATAGCTGCATGCAGCAACCTAATGCTCCACAAGAAGGCATTCAGCTGGCACATGCTCAAGTCCTGCACATGCTATCTTTGTGGCTATTTTGCCGTAATTCCTAATATTTTCATCATGGGGCTTTGGGAGCCAAGTCCTTGGGCAACCCGCGAAAAACATCCCTTGCCCCATGCAGTTAACTGGCCAGTGGGAAAGGGGGCAGGAAAGCCCAAGAGTTTCTCCGTCTGCAGTTGCCAGCGCGGTGCCCTCCTTATCATTCAGTGTGGATGCTGATAAGAGCAACCCATTCCGTCCACGGCCTGCAGTCCGATAACCTCAAACGCGCATCATCGGTAGAGCTGCAGTCTGGAGGCTATGGTTGGCAGCTTCTGGTGTCGTTTCAGAGGGCGGCCACATTGCTCTGCAGTAGAACAGTTCTGTCCGGGTCCTGGAACACCTCAGAGGCCGACTAGATTTTCAGGGCGTGAGATTCCGAGAGTCAGACCTAACGAAGGGAGCGTCGATTCTCGAAAGATTAAGCCCTGCCAATGTGGTCGGTCTCGAAGGTGCTACTAGTCTTGACTCGAGCTGATCCCGGTATAGTAGAGCAGAGATGGTTCACGGCTGGCCAGTGCTTGTTATATTTAAGAGGGGCAGTTCAGGGCGATTTGTAAACGGTTGTTTCAGATAACGCACGAGAATGTTTCAGATAACGCACTCTTCACCCAAAGAGTGATTAACACATGGAATTCACTGCCACGGGAGGTGGTGGCGGCTACAAGCATGGACGGCTTCAAGAGGGAATTGGATAAGCATATGGAGCAGAGGTCCATCAGTGGCTATTAGCCACAAGGTATAGATAGATAGACTCTGGGGCAAGGGATGCTCTGTCTTCTTGGTGCTTGGGGGGGTCGACAGTGGGAGGGCTTCTAATGTCCTGGCCCCACTGGTGGACCTCCTGATGGCACCTGGTGTTTCTGGCCACTGTGTGACACAGAGTGTTGGACGGGATGGGCCTTTGGCCTGATCCAACATTGGCGTCTCTTATGTTCTTATGTTCTTATGTAATGCACCATTATCCAAAGTCGCATTCAAGGCAGGTAATGGGTTGGGGCCTCACTTTGCGTTTATAGGGGGGGGGGACCCAGTTCGATCCCTGGCATCTCCAGTTGAAAGCAAGTATCAGGTAGTGAGGCCGGTAACCTCCCCGGGCAAGAAAATTCTAGGTGAAGATCTTCGGGCACAGTGTATGGCAGTTTCACGCATTTATATGCGAGTATTCGGTCTCTTCCCTAGAGTTGCCTGTTAGCCTATCGGTCTCTTCTGCTTTGCATCTTCTGTCTCCTGCAGGTGATTCTCTGCCTCACTCCTATTCTCCCCCCCCCTTCTCTGCCACCCCTGACAGAATGGCTTTGAGCCTGTCTTTGTGTTTGAGGTTGACAGTAACACCAACACCATTAAAAGAAGGCCGGGGACACTCCACCAGGTGAAGAGCATGCGGCGTGTGACTGTCTTGGTTGGACTGCCCCTTTTGTGTTGGCTGTCGTCGTTCCGCTTCCCCGAGTCCGGGTGCGGTACCGATCCCTGTGGTCCCGGGCCGACTGGCTTTAAAGCAAACGGAATCCAATGATGTTCACCACACTCTTGTAGAATAATCCAATAGTAGAAGGCGAAAACGAGTGTAGTAAACAGACTCCCTACTTACAAATTGCCAAAATGCTAAAGAACGTGTAATATTACAAAGGCCTATGGACTGGCCTTTTCACTCTTGCGGCTGGACGTCCGGTGGTTTCACAGACTGGATTTCAGTTTGCGTTCTTTGTAGCTTGAGTAGAAAGGCCACTTTCGTGCGTGATCGTGGTTTCTGAAGCTCACTTTCGTTCGTGCTGGCAACCGCGATGAGCAATAAGTTCCTGAAAGAAGCTGTAGTGTCAACTGTTGAATCACGGACACCTTTGTGAGGAGAACAGCGCAGAGGCGAAGTGTGTGGTTGCACTTGTTCGGCTGTGGCAAAGCTCTTGCGTATCCTCAAAGGATGCCGTGGTCTGCCTTTCCAATATCTAATGACTTGCCTTTCTGCACCTGGCTTGGTGGCAGCTCTTCTTGTGTGGCCCTTGCCCAAATACAGTCAGCCCCCGAATCATACCTTTCGTATTATCATATTCCCAAAAGAGGCGGGCTAGTTCTTTTGGTTCTTCTTTCTGGCATGTATTTCTTCTCTTAGAGAATGGCTCGTTTGCTTGTCTTCCCTCTTGGTGTCTTAGAAGTGTGGTATCCCCCCCCCCCACCCGCCCATAGCTGCCCATGAATGCAATCTAATCTCTTCTCTTTATCCACAGAATGACGACCGGTCAGCAATCTCACCAAACTCTCCCACCTCTCAAACAGGTAAACTGGCAAAGGATGCATTTGATGTGTATTTATTTATATCCCGCTTATCTGCCCAGTCGGCAGTGTTCCCTCTAAGATGAGTTAGTGTGAGCTAGCTCACAGTTTTTTAGCCACCGGCTCACACATTTTTGTCTTAGCTCAGGGAGGAGGGCTCCGGAGCAAACTAATTTCTGCAGTAGCCAAATCGCTCGCTCAGAACTTTAATGCCAGTGGCTCACAAAGTAAGAATTTTTGCTCACAGGACTCCACAGCTTAGAGGGAACATTGCCAGTCGGGACTCCAAGCGACTTCGACCTTTGTTCTCCCCGCCTCCATTCTCTCACGACAACAACCCTGTGAGGTTGGCCAGGTCGAATGCTTCCGAGGGGCCCGAGGTCACGCAGCAAGCCAGCCTGGTAGAAGTGGGAATTCGAACCCAGGTCTCCCGTGATCCTAGTCTAACACTGTATCCACTATGCCGTGGCAGAGTGAAGGAGAGGCATGCGTCTTACTCTGTGAAGACTGTTAGCGTGCAAGCCAGACTTCTGTTTGCCTAGAGCCTAATCTCCTTTGGGGGCATATAAGCCAATGCAAAGGTCATTGCTGGGCCATTTTGGATGTCACGCCAGCACGATATGGTAGTCCTTGCTGCTGTGCCTTCAGGAAGCACAGGCCTTAGAAAATGTATAGGCCCAGGCGTCAAAATACTATATATGAGGTGGTAGAAAAGCAGTTCCAGTTTGGTGTCATGGTTAGGAGCGTGGACTCTAATCTGGGAGAACCAGGTTTGATTCCCCAGCCCTCCCCATGCAGCTCCAGGTGTGACCTTGGGTCAGTCACAAGTTCTCTCAGAGTGGTTCTCTCTAATTTATTTACAGTCCATGACCAGAATGCAAATAAGTAAGAAGGAATGACCATAGCCAGATAAAATATAAAAATTAAGGTATACAAATATAAAGTGTATAAAAGTAGTTAAAACTAATAGTAATACAAATACAGCAATTTATAACCTAACTACATAAAAATATAGAGTACAATCAGCTACTATCTTCCACATTAAGTTGGGAAATATAAACAGAGCTGTTCTCTCACAAGCAGTTCTCTAATCTGAGAGAACCGGGTTTGATTCCCCACTCTTCCACGCGCAGCTGCTGGTGTGACCTTGGGCCAGTCACAAGTTCTCTCAGAGCTGTTCTCCCACGAGCAGTCCTCGAAAGAGCCCTCTCAGCCCCACCTACCTCACAGGGTGTCTGTCTGTTGTGGAGAGGGGAAGGGACAGGAGATTGTAAGCCGCTCTGAGATGCCTTCTGGTAGCGAAGGGCGGGGTATAGATCCAATCTCTTCTTCTTCCGACCCACAAGTCCAAATATTCCTGGTATGGTTTTGAGAGCCCTAGGCAAACTATGACCTTGTCACCCATCTAGTTTCCCATTCCATTTTCTACCACGGCGAACAAGGTGTTTTTGAGAAACCAGCCACCATCGCCCAAAGAGCACAGCTGCCCCCAGGACGAACCCCAAGCCAGTGGTGCTCTGAGGTCCTTAGCCTTTGCCTGTGGAGGTTACATTCCAGTCTCTGACCACCCTCTCCTTCTGCATTCCTCCCTCTAATTCCCCCTAAGTCTCTTAAGAAATGCATTCTTGTAACCATTAGGACAAGTTTTACTTGATCAACAAGCTGTGCAGTGAAGGAAAAATACCAACTAATGTGTGACCTGGAAGCTACTGTTTCCAAGGTCAGATCTCCGTTTCTGAGAAACAAAAGAACTCCATTGAAAAGGCAGGGGGCGGCCATTAGGGAGGGCTGGCCCACGCTATCAGAAGCTTTGTGACCCACTTTAGGGTCCCAGCCCACCAGTTGGGAAACCCTGCTGTAGAATGTTTGAAGCCCTTTTTCTTTCTTCAGCTGGTTGCCGCCTTCACAACGGCCCTGCAGAGTAGGTCAGTGTAAGTATCCCCGTGCTGCCCATGGGGGAGTTTGACAGGAAGCGACTTGCCTGAGGCTGACCGGGATTTACAGTAGAAATGAACATTCCGGCTGGGAACTTCCTGCTCCGCAGCTCGGTCTCTCAGCCGCTAGGCTGCACCAGTTCTCACAGGAGCTTCGGGTGGCGGAACAGAACCCTCCCTGGCGCGCAGACTGCCTCTGCCAGGCTAGAGGAAGAATGGCCTCCGGGGGTAACCAGATTTATTCCCTAGTTCAACCCACATCCGTGCTCATGGCCAGTGTTCCCTCTAAGCTGAGTTAGTGTGAGCTATCTAGGCTGCACCAGTTCTCACAGGAGCTTCGGGTGGCGGAACAGAACCCTCCCTGGCGCGCAGACTGCCTCTGCCAGGCTAGAGGAAGAATGGCCTCCGGGGGTAACCAGATTTATTCCCTAGTTCAACCCACATCCGTGCTCATGGCCAGTGTTCCCTCTAAGCTGAGTTAGTGTGAGCTATCTCACAGTTTTTTAGCCTCCAGCTCACACATTTTTGTCATAGCTCAGGAAGGATGACTCCAAGGCAAACTGACTTATGCAGTAGCCAAATTGCCTGCTCACAACTTTAATGCCAGCAGCTCATAAAGTAGAATTTTTGCTCACAAGACTTCACAACTTAGAGGGAATGGCAGGTGAGCCTTTCTCCCATGGGCAAGTGTTGCCTGCAGGTGTAAATAAAGAAGGGTGTTCCTAGAGAGCCCCAAATACAGTCACAGCTGTCATGTCACTGTTACAGGGAAAAGTGGGAGAGTGAGATTCGAGTCCAGTAGCACTCTTAAGAGACCAGCAAGATTTGGGGGGGGGGGTTA
>NW_015176093.1:41174-41287 GCF_001447785.1 Gekko japonicus | reverse complement strand
TTCATCATGCCCGGCTATGTTTGGTGTAGTTTGGTGTAGTGGTTAAGTGCACGGGCTCTAATCTGGGAGAATCGGGATTTGATTCCCCACTCCTCCACTCGCACCTGGCCGGA
>NW_015176093.1:35366-41086 GCF_001447785.1 Gekko japonicus | reverse complement strand
TAAGTGCGTGGACTCTAATCTGGGAGAACCGGGTTTGATTCCCCACTCCTCCACATGCACCTGCTGGATGACCTTGGGCAAGCCATAGTTCTGACAAGAGCTGTCCTTGAAAAAGAGCAGTTTCTGTCAGAGCTCTCTCAGCCCCACCAACCTCAATGGGGGTCTGTTGTGGGGAGAGGGAGGGAAAGCCTTCTTCTTCTTCTTCTTCTTCTTCTTCTTCTTCTTCTTCTTCTTCTTCTTCTTCTTCTTCTTCTTCTTCTTCTTACATTCTTCTCCTCTTTTTCTTTCTCTTCTCTCTCTTTCTTCTTCTTCTTCTTCTTCTATCACATTGTTCTCCTCTTTTTCTTTCTTTTCTCTCTTTTGGTATTTGTGTGTGTGTGCGTGTGCGTGCACACTTGCAAGCCTGGAGGTCATCGTTGTCCTCTGGCGATCCCTAGTGGGGCTAGGATATTTCAGAGAGATGGCTTGATATTCCCTGCCTCTGTGTCCCGGCCCTGCTATTCCTTGGAGGTCACCCTCCCAAGCAATGCTCCCTCTAAGCTGTGGAGTCTTGTGAGCAGAAATTCTGCTTTGTGAGCTAGTGGCATTAAAGTTGTGAGCGAGCGATTTGGCTGCTGCATAAATTAGTTTGCTCTGGAGCCATCCTTTCCCCCTCTTTCCTTTGCACCTCCCCTTCAGTTCACCTCTCTGCTCCATATCCCGGCCCTGCTGTCGCTGCCACCGCTCCATCCTACCGAAATCCTCCCCAGCGTCCCGAGAGCTTCCTTTTCCGAAATGCCGTGAGGGATGACGTGAGCAAAGGTAAGCCATGTGGACAGACGTGACTGAGGTTGCTCCCGCACAGAACTGTCCCTCCACATCCCTCCTTCCAACCGTAGGGGGGTCGGGGGTGGGTGGGCTTCCCCATGACACTGATGTGCAGTCGACTTTCCGGCTTTCCCCCAGCTCTGCTGTGAGGTGCTGGAGCAAACATACCCAAGGCAGGTTCCAAGTGATGTGAGGTTGTGTGTTTCTGTACTTCCTCGTCTTGACACCGTTCCCTCTCAGTCTCCCCCTCACTTGCCCTTCACCTCTGCCATCAGGGGCCATTTCGCCAGGTCTCTGGAATCAATAATAGGTGTTTTGCTGCGATGTTAAAACAAGAGGGGAAAGGCGGCTGGTGTGTTCTGAGTGGGAACAGAGGCAAAGGTTCAGTAGCGGAGCATCTGCTCGGCGTGCAGGTCCCAGGTTCAATCCCCGGCATTTCCAGTTAGAAAGACCAGGCAACAGGTATTGTGAAAGTCCTCTACCTGAGGCCCTGGAGAGCCGCTGCCAGTCTTAGACAGTACTGACTTTGATGGACCAAGGGCCTGATTCAGTATAAGGCAGCTTCATGTGTGGGGAGGGGCCATGGCTTGGTGGCAGAGCCTCTGCTTGGCATGCAGAAGGTCCCTGGTTCAATCCCCGGCATCTCCAGTTAAAAGGACCAGGCAGGAGGTGATGGAAAGGACCTCTGCCTGAGACCCTGGAGACCTGTAAAGAGGGGCCGTGGCTCAGTGGAAGAGCCTCTGCCTGGCAGGCATCAGGTCCCAGGTTCAATCCCCAGCATCTCCAGTTAAAAGGACCAAGCAGGAGGTGATGTGAAAGACCTCTGCCTGAGACCCTGGCCGTGGCTCAGTGGAAGAGCCTCTGCCTGGCATGCAGGAGGTCCCAGGTTCAGTCCCCAGCATCTCCAGTTAAAAGGATCAGGCAGGAGGTGATGGGAAAGACCTCCGCCTGAGACCCTGGAGAGCTGTAAAGAGGGGCTGTGGCTGAGTGGAAGAGCCTCTGCCTGGCATGCAGAAGGTCCCAGGTTCAGTCCCCGGCATCTCCAGTTAAAAGGACCAGGCAGGAGGTGGTGGGAAAGACCTCCGCCTGAGACCCTGGAGAGCTGTCAAGAGGGGCTGTGGCTCAGTGGAAGAGCCTCTGCCTGGCATGCAGAAGGTCCCAGGTTCAGTCCCCGGCATCTCCAGTTAAAAGGACCAGGCAGGAGGTGATGTGAAAGACCTCAGCCTGAGATCCTGGAGAGCTGTCAAGAGGGGCTGTGGCTCAGTGGGAGAGCCTCTGCCTGGCATGCAGGAGGTCCCAGGTTCAGTCCCCGGCATCTCCAGTTAAAAAGGACCAGGCAGCAGGTGATGTGAAAGACCTCAGCCAGAGACCCTGGAGAGCTGCCGCCAGTCTGAGTAGGCAATACTGACCATGACGGACCGTGGGTCTGATTCACTAAAAGGCAGCTTCATGTGTCTGATGGCACATTTAAGGGGGAAACACTGCGGCAGAGAGAGCAAAACTGGAAATTCTTCCCCCTGTGGAAGAAACCTGAATGATCCCATCAGTTCAGTTAACCTTCAGTGCCCCGTTGCATTGATTAGGCAGGTGCTTTGTTGTTACCGGCTTTAGCCAAGTTTTCACAAGTGAATCAGAGGGGAGTACGTATCTGGAGTGGACTGTTGTCACGATGCAGGTGGGCAATTTCTTGACTGAACATTGTTCCATCCCCCCAAAACACAGCACCCTGTGCACACAAAAAATGTCAGGGCAAAGGGTTGCAGTAGAACTGTTCTCCGTGACTGTTTTTTCATGCGCAGTGAATTTTTATGTAGGGCCCCACCTGCCAGGGTGAAGTGTTAAGAGTCACAGCTTAGCCACCCCATCTGCTGTTTGACGACAGCGAGCCCCTTGTTTCAAACATCTGCCCTCGTATGCTGGGCTGGCTAATGTCTCCACTTTGTCCTTTCTAAAACTAGCCTGATCCATACTATTTGGGGGTCTAATGGAAGGAGAGCATGCTACTAGCATCTGCTGCTGATGTCCTTTTGCAGGATCCCCCAGCCTCTGACCGTCTCTTTGTACATGTGGGCTGCAGTCCAGGTTTGAGGGTTTTCCCTAATTCTGTAAATGTGAACTCTGCAGATCGAAACCATGTTTGGCTTGGGGTGTGTAGAAAACTGTGCAGTGTCACGCACCAGCTCCCTCTTAATTGCCATAATGCGGCCTGCAGTCTGTTTTGAAAACTTGGGAAACGAGTGGTGCTAAATGCCTACTGCTGGGCTTAAGAACATCAGAAGAGCCCTGCTGGCTCAGACCAGGGGTCCATCTAGTCCAGCATTCTGTCTCACATAGGGGCCACCAGTTCCTCTGGAGGGCCAACAACAGGGCAGAGAGGCCGAGGCCTTCCCCTGATATGAACCTAAGAAGATCCCTGCTGGGTCAGACCAGTGAGGGTTCCTCTAGTCCAGCATCCTGTCTCACACAGTGGCCAACCAGTTCATCTGGAGGGCCAACAACAGGGCATAGAGGCCGAGGCCTTCCCCGATCGGAACATCAGAAGAGCCTTGCTGGATCAGACTAGTGAGGGTCCATCTAGCCCAGCCTCCTGTCTCACACAGTGGCCAATCAGTTCCTCTGGAGGGCGAACAACAGGGCACAGAGGCTTATGTTCTTAATAAGAACATAAGAAGAGCCCTGCTGGATCAGACCAGTGAGGGTCCATGTAGCCCAGCATCCCTTCTCGCACAGTGGCCAACCAGTTCCTCTGGAGGGCCAACAACAGAGTGTAGAGGCCAAGGCCTTCATAAGAACTTCAGAAGAGCCCTGCAGTGCTGGATCAGGCCAGTGGTCCATGTAGCCCAGCATCTTGTCTTATACAGTTGCCAGCCAGTCCCTCTGGAAGCCCAGCAACAGGGCACAGAGGCCGAGGCCTTCCCCTGAGGTTGCCTCCTGGCCCTGGGATTCAGAGGCTGACTTCCTTTGAATGTGGAAGTTCCTTTCAGTCTCCCTGGCTGGTAGCCACCGATGCAACTGTCCTCCATGAATCTCTCGAATCCCCTTATGAAGCTGTCTTCGCCTGTGGCCATCACTACATCCCCTGGCAGCGAATTCCACATTTTAATCGCTCACTGTGTTAAAGAAGCATTTTTCTAACTGTAAGCCTGTACGGTGGCCCAGAAGCAAAAACAAAAGACGGGGCAGCCTGTGGGAATACCTTGCCTGGATTAAGAACGAAAGCTTCCCACGCTCAGCTGTACGGGACCTCATTCCTCCCCTCTCTTTCCCAGCTGCCGCGCTGCCCCCCTCTCCCACCGCCGCTCCCGCTCACAGCACTGAAGACTGCAGCGAGAACCACGACTCCAAGCTGCAGGAAGAAGAGGTCGAGCTGATAGAGCAGCTGCGGAAAGTACGTAGCCCTGGTTGCTTTCTCCTCTGTGTGGACGACGTGAGAATGACCCTGCATGGTGATTGGCTAGACTAGTCCGGCCTCCCCTTTCCGGGAGCAGCCAACCAGACACCTCCTCCGGGAGCCCAAGCGGGCAGGAGAGGGAGGAGGTGGTGGCGGTGGTGGGAAGTGGTGGGCCAACAACAGGGCAGAGAGGCCGAGGCCTTCCCCTGATATGAACCTAAGAAGATCCCTGCTGGGTCAGACCAGTGAGGGTTCCTCTAGTCCAGCATCCTGTCTCACACAGTGGCCAACCAGTTCCTCTGGAGGGCCAACAACAGGGCAGAGAGGCCGAGGCCTTCCCCACTCCTCCACATGCAGCTGCTGGTGTGACCTCAGGTCAGTCACAAGTCCGACATACCTGAGGGACCGCCTTTCCCCATATAGACCCCAAAGAGCACTTCGGTCGGGGTCACAGCACCGTTTAGTGACCCCGGGCCCAAAAGAGGCTAGGCTAGCTACCACAAGGGCCAGGTCCTTTTCGGTGGCGGCCCCTATCTGGTGGAATGAGCTCCCAGAGGAGATCAGGGCTCTGCGGGACCTTTTACAGTTCCGCAGAGCCTGTAAGACGGAGCTCTTCCGCCAGGCTGTTGAATAGGGGACGCCGCCGCCATTACCGGACCTCTTCCTGTCATGTAATGGAGTAAGTGTAAGTTTAGTCCTCCATGTATCTTGTGAGTTGTGAACTGTTTAATTTATGTTGTTTTTAATGTATTTGGGCACTTGTGCCTTGTAAGCCGCCCTGAGCCTGCATGCGGGGAGGGCGGGGTAAATAATAAATAAATAAGTGCCATCGCGTCGCAGCCAACTCACGACAACCACGTAGGGTTTTCAGGACATGAGCAGAGAGCGGTTTGCCATCGGCTGCCTCTGCCTCATGACTCTGGACTTCCTCGGTGGTCTCCCATCCAAATGCAAACTGAAGAGCCAGTTTGGTGTCGTGGTTGGGAGCGCGGACTCTAATCCGGGAGGACCGGGTTTGATTCCCCACTCCTCCGCATGCAGCTGCTGGT
The DNA here is from genome assembly GCF_001447785.1 of Gekko japonicus. Lineage (NCBI taxonomy): Eukaryota > Metazoa > Chordata > Lepidosauria > Squamata > Gekkonidae > Gekko > Gekko japonicus. The sequence continues at coordinate 35,839 of NW_015176093.1, read as the reverse complement.
GTGACCTCGGGTCAGTCACAAGTTCTCTCGGAGCTGTTATCTATCTCAAGGGCAGTTCTCGAGAGAGCTCTCTCAGCCCCACCTAGAATCATAGAATGTTAGAGTCGGAAGGGACCTTGCAGGTCATCTAGTCAACCCCCTGCACTCTGCAGGACCTCCCTCACAGGGTGTCTGTTGTGGGGAGGGGAAGGCAAAGGAGATGGTAAGCCGCTCTGAGACTCCTTCGGGTAGTGAAAGGCAGGATATAAATCCAATCTCTCCTCCTCCTCTTTCTCTCCTCCTCCTCCTTCCTCCCACGGCATGACCTGCTTAGCTTCCGAGATCAGATGGCGGTTTGCAGCTGCCTACCTGCGTAGCAACCCTGGACTCCCTTGGTCGTTTCCCACCCAAGTGCTAACCACAGCCCACCCTGCTTAGCTTCCAAGACCTGACAAGATCGGGCTAGCCTGGGCTATACAGGTCAGGAGGAAAGA
>NW_015176093.1:30831-35262 GCF_001447785.1 Gekko japonicus | reverse complement strand
AGAGTGGCCGTGGAAAGAAAGAAACCACGGCTACAGTGCCCATCCCAAAATCACCGTGAGCACAAGTGCTGCTCGCTTCCACTGGGAGCTGTTCTGTGAAACTGGAGATGTACTAAAGCCATTGCCAGGCCTTGGACTACCCTGTCATCAGAGGGGGGACTTGAGTGGGAAAGCTGCCGGTCCAGTTCCAGGCGGAGTGGGCACCGAGGAAGCGAGGCCAGAGTCTTTTGGACAGCTGATAGCAATGGTCACTTTGGCCTAAGAACATCAGAGAGAAGCCAATGTTGGATTGGGCCAATGGCCCTCCAGTCCAACTAGAAGCCCTCCCATGTTGCCCCCCCCCAAAAAAAGGACCAAGAATACAGAGCATCCCTTGCTCCAGACTGAGAGTTCCTATCTATACCTTGTGGCTAATAGTCACTGATGGACTTCGGCTCCATAAGAGAAGCCGATGTTGGATCAGGCCAATGGCCCCTCCAGTCCAACACTCTGTGCCACACAGTGGCCAAAAATACCAGGTGCCATCAAGGGGTCTGGCAGTGGGGCCAGAACTCCAGGAGCCCTCCCACTGTTGACTCCCCTCAGGCACCAAGAATACAGAGCATACCTTGCCCCAGACTGAGAGTTCTGATAAGAACATCAGAGAAGCCAATGTTGGATCAGGCCAATGGCCCATCCAATCCAACGCTCTGTCACACAGTGGCCAAAAATACCAGGGGCCCTCAGGAGGTCCGCCAGTGGGGCCAGGACACTAGAAGCCCTCCCACTGTTGCCCACCCACCCCCCAAGTACCAAGAATACAGAGCATCACTTGCCCCAGACTGAGAGTTCCTATCTGTCCCTTGTGGCTGATAGCCACTGATGGACCTCTGCTCCAGATGTTTATCCAGTTCCCTCTTGAAGCCGTCCATGCTTGTAGCCGCCACCACCTCCTGTGGCAGTGAATAGGAGACATAAGGATTGCGTCCTTTTCTGAAATACTTCTCTTGCAGTGCCCAGGTGTTCTTCAGGTGTATTGAAAACACCACCACGCTGACCCCTCCAAATAATCTGAGGAGTGGAGAGCAATTTGGAAGTCAGGCTTCCATGCGGATTTCCTCCTTCAGTGGATTGATATGGCTTAGTTCCCCTCCCCTTCTTCTTCCACTTACACACACACACACACTGTGTGCGTGTGCCAATTTTCCCTTTAATTTTACACTTTTGGTAGCTGTGGACAATCTCCTTTTACAGTAGGAGAAAGCTAGTCCCTCATTTTCTGCGTACCCAAGGAGTCTCTTCGTTGTGTTTGGCCTGTAGGGGGCGGGGAATGGGTCCCTTCGTCATTGATAACAAGTGATAATAATTATATTTTAAAAATTATTATCACCACTAGAAAGTTTTTAATACAGTTGGGTTTTCTCCCAAATTGCTCTTGAGATGGGAAGATTTTATAGGCCTGCCTACTCCCAAGGCATTCCCAGATTCTCACGACAGCGATATCTGATGTAACCTGTCAGCACTCGCAAGAATCTTTTCCGTGTTCATGACTGTAGTCATAATAACAGCTCGGCGATGAATCTCATAAACACGAGCGGTAAGGACAGGTCTGGTCTTGAGGCATTTCACCGAAGTCTGTGGAACGCATTTGTTAGAGTCCGTCTTGCACCCCAGGACATGCGGTCCTCGCCCCAGTTTCTGCTTTGTCCTGCGACGGCGTCAAGTGTATTTTTCATCATCTGCAGGGTCAAACGTCTGTCTTATCCCTTCCCTCCTTTTTCAGAACATTGAGTCACGGCTGAAAGTGTCCTTGCCCAGTGATCTCGGAGCAGCGCTGACCGATGGGGTGGTGCTCTGTCATTTAGCCAATCACGTGCGGCCCCGCTCCGTTCCCAGTATTCACGTCCCCTCGCCAGCTGTTGTAAGTATCCATGGGTGGCTTTTGGGGGCTTGGGAGGATCTCCAGCTATTAATGTGTCCCACACTCGCTGTTCCCTCTAGAAGGCCCTCAGAGTGGCTTACAAAACGACAAGCTTGAAATAGAAGGGGCTAAAAAATTACAAAAACTGTCAGTACAAACGACAGCAGGCAATGGCAGAACGAGAAAACCTAACAACGCGCAACGAGGGCTGCCAGATCTCACTGCCCACCAGTGTTCCCTCTAAGCTGAGTTAGAGTGAGCTAGCTCACCGTTTTTTAGCCTCCGGCTCACACATTTTTGCCTTAGCTCAGAAAGATATGGCTCCAGAGCCAACTAATTTATGCGGGAGCCAAATCACTCGCTCACAACTTTAATGCCAGGAGCTCACAAAGTAGAATTTTTGCTCACAAGACTCCATGGTTTGGAGGGAACATTGCTGCCCACCACCACTTGAAATGGCGGTGGGAGGTTTTTTGTTTTGTAACGTAGCCTTGTGTACTCACCGGGATTTCTTAGCGGAAGTGATGAAGGGTGGCTCTAGGAATCACTGAAAACTATATGGTAAAACCAGCAATCCCCAGAGCTACCATTCATATAACTTCCACTAAGTACATGCGGGCAGTGTTCCCTCTAAGCTGAGTTACTGTGAGCTAGCTCACAGTTTTTTAGCCTCCGGCTCACACATTTTTGTCTTTGCTCAGGAAGGATGGCTCAAGAACAAACTAAATTATGCAGTAGCCAAATCACCTGCTCACAACTTTAGTGCCAGTAGCTCACAAAGTAGAATTTTTGCTCACAAGACTCCACAGCTTAGAGGGAACATTGCATGCGGGTGCATTTTTTTAAAAGACAAATTCCTGCAATGTCGTGCCCCGCCAAGCTTTCCACCACTTGCCAGCCATTGTGTTGTGGGACTTCACGAAGGGCCGTACACTGGAAAACATGGTGCCACCGCAAAGAAGGACCTGGTCTTCAAGGCGGCCCACTGAACTTCTGAGCTGAAGCAGGATTCCCCCCCCCCCAACAAAGATAGAATGATGTCAGTATATAGAGAGGTTCGTTTGAGAAAAAGCGATCTCTCAAGTTCCCTGTCTCCAGGCCTCTGGGCCTTGAGTACAGCCAGGAAACTCATGGGGCTATTAACTAACCTCGATCAGAACTGGTGTGCATTCCCCTCCCCCAAGTCCCAGTTGGCTAGGGGAGACCCTGTTGGAGTTTTTCCCTTCCCCATGCTGAGCATACCTTGATCCGCTTGCCCCCACTCTTTTTTCTCTTTCCACCCCTTGATTCATTGGCTGCCCGGATGGCTTTGCAGAGCACCAGCGTCTGTGAGTGGCACATTGGAGCCCAGGCTGTATAGATTAATCCGGTGTCCCACTTTGTGGGCAGAAACTGGGCAAAATGGATGTGAGTTCTGGCTCTCTCATATAGACAGTCTGGAGAGTCTCTGTGATCTTTCCTCAAGCTTGGGTAAGGGGCGTTATTTAGGCTACTGTATTAAAGTAGTCATATTTTTGTTACTGATCTTTGGTATTTTCGTATATCCTGGCTCTAACCCATAGCTTGTTCACAATTTGTCTTTTGTAATTTTGTTAACGGCCAGTGGCTAATTACAATAAACTAAACGGAAACAGTTCTGTTGCCGCCTTGAGATATTCTGGGTCTAAGAAACCTGGGCTCCTTCTTTCTTCTTTTCCACAGCCTAAATTAACAATGGCAAAGTGTAGGCGGAACGTGGAAAATTTCCTGGAAGCTTGCCGAAAGATTGGTGTGCCTCAGGTAAGGGGGGGGGGAGTTTTGGGTCTTAACCGTATTTTGAACGATGATCAAAATGTTTGCTAACCTCCCAAAAGTCCAACCGTTAGTAGAAACAGACCAATGTAGGCTGTGTTTGCTGTACGGAGTATCACACTGGAATTTGGTGCCTAGAAAAGGGGGCTTGCCCCGTCTCCCGTTCTCACAGGTACACAGTGGTCTGTCGTCCAGAATGTTTGCATTAAAAAAAAATGGGCACGAAGGAAGAAACAAAACGGGAAATGAAATCGTACCCTTCCTGTTCTGTTTCAGAGAGAATTGCCTACTCCTCTCCACGATATTTGCTTGTTGTGTTAAAACTCAGCTTTGGTTTTGCCGGGTAACTTCTGTCCAGTAGAAGCCCACCAGTTGATGCTATCTAGGATAAAGTAGGCTTCAGCGGATAGCAGCTTCTAAGCACCCAAAGCCCATTACTAATCGGGCGTTGCAAAGTGGTTGAGGCCCACTTCTAATTCAGGGCTCTTTTTGTAGCAGGAACTCCTTTGCGTATTAGGCGACACACCCCTAATGTAGCCAATCCTCCAAGAGCTTACAGAGCTCTTCTTACAGGGGCTACTCTAAGCTCTTGGAGGACTGACTACATTAGGGGTGTGCCGCCTAATACGCAAAGGAGTTCCTGCTACAAAAAGAGTCCTGTCTAACATTATGATATTTACTCATGGGAAAGGAATGTCCGTGATGAAAATCCTAATGCGTGGATGGTCGGTCTCCATATC
>NW_015176093.1:26541-30811 GCF_001447785.1 Gekko japonicus | reverse complement strand
TGAACCATTCTCCAGTGTCTTAACCTCAGAGTAAGGTGTGGGATTTGCATGGCCATTCCCCCAAGCAGAAATTGTCGCAAAGACCCAAGGTCGCTCTGGAAAGACACACATGAGAATCTGAAATTGAAGACTCTATGGTAATTTGGCTTCCCAGATTGTCTTTTTCTCATTCACGAACCGAGGCACCTGTGAGTGACTATAAATGACTAATTTAGACTGGAAACAGTGGCTGTTGGCCTGGTCTCTGTCAGTAGGTATCCGGGCATAAAGTCCCACCTGGTAGTTGCACGGGCTGGCTTTTTTGCCCCACTAACCATTTTTGGACTTGACGCTTCTTCAGCCAAGGTAGTTCAGCTTGTCAGCCCAAAGGCCGGCTTCATTCGTTCTTCAGAGAGAATTTATCTGCTTGCTTAATTTGTAGCCTCTCATGCTTGCCGAGGCTGCAATGGATCGCACAGTTTAAAAGACAGTGCAGTCAAAACACTGCGATACATAAAGGCAGGGCATGAAAACCTGAGTACAGAATTAGAGAGTGCAAAAACAGCAGTGTCATACATAACAACCGCGAAATAAAATAGGATGAGAAATTTGGGAAACAAGGCAGTAAAAACGGTATAATACACACAACGAACACATGAAGCTGCCTTGTACTGAATGGCCCCTCTTTACAGCTCTCCAGGGTCTCAGGCAGAGGTCTTTCCCATCACCTCCTGCCTGGTACTTTTCACCCTTGGTCCATCGAGGTTGGTATCATCTACTCAGGCTGGCAGCCGCTCTCCAGGGTCTCAGGCCGAGGTCTTTCCCATCACCTCCTGCCTGGTACTTTTCACCCTTGGTCCATCGAGGTTGGTATCATCTACTCAGGCTGGCAGCCGCTCTCCAGGGTCTCAGGCCGAGGTCTTTCCCATCACCTCCTGCCTGGTACTTTTCACCCTTGGTCCATCGAGGTTGGTATCATCTACTCAGGCTGGCAGCCGCTCTCCAGGGTCTCAGGCCGAGGTCTTTCCCATCACCTCCTGCCTGGTACTTTTCACCCTTGGTCCATCGAGGTTGGTATCATCTACTCAGGCTGGCAGCCGCTCTCCAGGGTCTCAGGCCGAGGTCTTTCCCATCTCCTCCTGCCTGGTCCTTTCAGTTGAAATGCCGGGGATTGGACCTGGGACCTTCTGCATGCCAAGCCGAGGCTCTTCCACTGAGCCATGGCCCCTCCCCAATGAACAATACAATTAAAAAAATATTTATTTATTCGTTAGATTTCTATCCCGCCCTCCTGCCAAAGCGGCTCAGGGCGGCTTACAACAGTTATAAAACCAGCATAAATACATACATAAAATACAACTCAATAAAATAGCTCAGCTCATTTTTTCCAATTAAATAGAGTTAAAACCATTTAAATGTGGCGGTGTCGTATAATAAAGTGCAAGTGCAAAAATGGTCAAAACCCCACAGATGTTAAAATTACAACCCTGTTCCCTCGTCCTTCTGCTTCTAAAATGAGCGTTTGCTGTCGTCAAAGACTTTCACGTCCGGAGTTCATTAGCTGTTGTAGATTTTCCGTGTCGTATGGCCGTGGCCTTGGCATTGTAGGAAACGCAGCTGCTGGCGAAACGTCAGGTCCTCCAGTGCCAAGACCACGGCCACGCGACACGGAAAATCTACAACAGCTAGTGTTTGCTGTCGTTTATTTAGCATGCTTGTTTTTCTTCAGAATGCACAGGGTTAGCCTTTCTCTTTGAGTGAATGAATCTTCTTTTCTAGCAGCCTTGCCTTCCCTCTGTCACCTCCCCCCCCCCCACCGCCTTCATTAGCGATGTCATATCTGTTACAAGCAACTGGCAAGAGATTGCTGGAGCTTTTACCATATAGACCAATTTGAGAACCCTTCGTTTATTTGCATGTGTGAATTGCCACCATTAGCTGACATAGGACTGAGGCGCCAAAGTTCCCTTCCTCCGTAAGCTACCTTCCAAAGGAATGGAACCACCAGGAGCTCCAAGACTTCAGACTCGTCATCCACATTTCAGTCCGACATTTTCCCTCTGCTGCTCCACTGCAAGGCTGCTGAGAGCCCACCCACCCCCTGAACTAGGGTTGCCAACCCCCCCCCGGTTTGCCAGGGGTCCCCCGGTTTGGGGGGGTTCTACCCGGCCGGCGGGGAAACCCTGCTCCCAACACCCACGGCCACCCATCTCTCTCCCTTTAAGTGTGTGGAACCCGTGCTTCCTCCCAAGCCGGATCTCCGCAAGCTTGCAGGGAAATGCCAGCTTCGTGCTCTTAAAAGGGAAACGCGGCTGCTCTTAAAGGGGAAACGCCGGCTCCTGCATTTAAAAGGGAAACGCCGGCTCCTTTAAGTGCAGGGAACTGCCGTTTCTGGAGATCCGGCGCACGGGCGGGGGGAGGGGGCGGTGGACGTCCCCAACGTGATGTCATCACGTTGGGGATGCCCCGCCCCCTCCAGGAACGCCCCCAAAGTCCCCCGCTGGGGGTGGAAGATGGACTTGGCAACCCTACCCTGAACCCTATCAGAGACTCCCTCGAGGAAAACAACTCTTGTGTCTTTTCTAGCTCAGTGGGCCTCCTTGGGTGACTGGAGCCCCTTGGATGTTGTCCCCTTAGTTTCCTCCTCTCCCTGGCTCTGCTCCAGTGCTGTCTGATGCCCCCCCCCGCCCCCAATTCCTTGCTTAGCCTGAAAGAGACCCGGATGATGCATTCCCCACAACCCAGTCTTGTTCATTTCCCAGCACGGCTTGCCAGCACTCACATGCTTTCTCCTCCTCTTCCTGTACCCCTCACTACAACCTCCTCACCTTCAACTATAGCCCAGTTCTGAAGATCCCTGCGGGTGGGGAAGAATTGGAAGACTTGCACATAAGAGTAAGGTTTGCAGTCTCCAGGCGCTGAATGCAGTCTGCAAGCCGCAGTTTGGCAGTTGCGGGTACTCGAGATAAGCAACCCGCAGGAGAGCGGGCGTCGAATGCTGTGGTCTTCGAGACATCTTGTCCGTTCAGGACTTTAAGCCACTCCAGATTCACAGCTTTGTAGGAACTGCTTCGCCCTTTCGGTTAACACAAGGCCAGATCAGATTGTTCGTTGGCCCAGACACACACACACACACACACACCCCAAATTGCTCAAGCGTGTAACAGTCTGGCTTTGTGGAAAGAGGCCTGGAGAAGCTAATCAGACTAGAAGGTCTTTTTATTTACCTTCTTGAATAAGGCTCTTTGCTCAGGGGTAATAATACGCATAGCCCGGATGGCACAGGGAAGCCCCGTCTCATCAGGTCTGGGAAGTCACGCAGGGTCAGCCCCGGTGAGTCCTTGGATGGGAGACCACCCAGGACGTCCAGGGTCACTATGCAGAGGCAGGCAAGGGCGAACCAGCCTGTTTGGTGTTGTGGTTAAGTGCGCAGACTCTAATCTGGGAGAACCGGGTTTGATTCCCCACTCCTCCACTTGCACCTGGCTGGATGGCCTTGGGCAAGCCGTGGTTCTGACAAGAGCTGTTCTTGAAAAAGAGCAGTTTCTGTCAAGAGCTCTCTCAGCCCCACCTACCTCACAGGGTGTCTGTTGTGGGGAGGGGAAGGGAAAGGAGTTTGTAAGCCGCTCTGAGACACCTTTGGGTAGTGAAAGGCAGGGTATGAATCCAATCTCTTCTTCTTCTTGAATGTCTTTTGCCTTGAAAACCCTCCCAGGTTGCCACAAGTCAGGTGTGAGTAAGCGACGTGTTCCACCGCCACTAATAGTGCACATACACTGGCCCGTAAGTACAGTGGAGCTACTGGGGGCTCAGCCCCCTCCCTTAGGGGACAGCCCCACAAGATTTTCCTCCCCCCCCCTTGCCAGCAGAGTCTTCTCCTTGCTTACTAGCAGGAAGAAGACTCCGCCTCAGCAGCGGAGGCCACGCAGCAGCCCCTCTCTTCCCCCCGCCTGCCAGCTGAGCAGAGAGTGGGTTTGAATGGATACAGTGGAGAAATTGTGCTGCCACTGCAGTGTGGCTCCAGAGAGGGGAGTTAAACTATAAACCCACTCTCTGCTCATCTGGCTGGCGAGGGGAAGAGGGGAGGCGCATTTAAGAAGAAGAAGAAGAGACTGGATCTATACCCCGCCCTTCACTACCCAAAGGAGTCTCAGAGCAGCTAACAAACTCCTTTCCCTTCCCCTCCCCACAACAGACACCCTGTGAGGTAGGCGGGGCTGAGAGAGCTCTTGACAGAAACTGCTCTTTTTCAAGAACAGCTCTTATCAGAACTACGGCTTGCCCAAGGTCA
>NW_015176093.1:14631-26407 GCF_001447785.1 Gekko japonicus | reverse complement strand
CCATGCGTGATGTCAGTGTTGGAGTCATGGTCACAGGGAAACAAGAGCCATGCCAAGATAGGCTTAGGGGGACACAAGAGGACAGGTTTAGGGATGCCCTGGTGTTGAAAGCTCTTGTCAGAACTAGGGCTTGCCCAAGGCCATCCTCCACTTGCCCAAGGCCATCCAGCCAGGTGCAAGTGGAGGAGTGGGGAATCAAACCCGGTTCTCCCAGATTAGAGTCCCCGCACTTCACCACTACACCAAACTGGCTTGCTCCCCGTATAAACACTGAACTGTAAAGAGAGGGTGATAACTTTGGAGACAGTACAAATACTCCCGAGGAAGACTTGGACAAAAGGAGCTTACATCCCGGTGCTCATAGTAATATCATGAGGATGTAACATCATGAGAATGAACTTCTCTTTCTAATATTATACGGATGTAGTTCTCTGTACTGTGACATAAGATTTATATACTGATCGTAAACTGTTTTACCAAACATGTTAGCCAGCGTATCAGTGTTCGTTGGTTTGTATTTTCTGTAATAGAAACTGTGTTGGTTTTTCTGCCCCTGCGGAGGAGGTGTGTATTAACCACAAAGACAGACTTAGTACGGCCCTCTGTAGAAATGATGACCCTTGGAGAGTGCAGATTAAGATGCCGGTTTCAAAAAGCTGTTGTTCTCTAAAGGTCGTATCTTGCACAGAGCCGTACTCCCGTCATTCCAGCACAGTCATGGGCGCAGATTGCCCAGAGATGCCTCTGGACACTGATGTGCTTGGTGCGCACGCACACACACACACACACAGCCCGTCCACCTTTGCTGGCAGAAAAGCGAAAAGTCCAAAACAGTCTGTTGTAAAAAACAAACCAACAAAACAGCCAGAGCGGAGCAAATGGCACGGTGGGAACCGATGCAGGATACTACATTCAGAGACCAACTTTGCATTGCTGGAAAAAAAGGGAGGGGCCTCTCCTCCAATGCTCCCTCTAAGCTGTGGAGTCCTGTGAGCAAAAATGCTACTTTGAGAGCTCCTGGCATTAAAGTTATGAGCGAGCAATTTGGCTACCACATGAATTAGTTTGCTCTGGAGCCCTCCTTCCTGAGCTGAGACAAAAACGTGTGAGCCGGGGGCTAAAAAATTGTGAGCTCAGCTTAGAGGGAACACTGCTGTCCTCTGCTTGCATTTCTCTTCTGTTTGTTCCAGTGTTCAACAGAGAGACCCCCCACACACACACACAGACTGAGCTTTGTACCAGTTCTATTTTGAATAGCTTCCTGAACAGATAAAAAGCACCATCTGTACCATTAGTAGCCGGTGGCCTGTCCCCGCGCTTTAATTTTTGAGAGGCTGTTTGCTGGTGATTGGAGCAGCCGTGTTTAAATAGAGGCGACATGTTGGAAGGCTCCCGTGTGGGGGAAACAAAATCTGACCGTAGGCTTTGACTGCTCCGCGGATGCTTGCCTGGCTGATAAGATTTGACTCTAATTTTTTCTCTGTCTGTTTTCCCTTCCTGCTCACACTCTGGACAGGACAATCTCTGTTCCCCTTCTGACATTCTCCAGCTAAACCTCAGCGTTAAAAGGACAGTAGAATCTCTCCTTTCTCTGGGGGCAGATTCGGAAGATTTGGAAGAGCCCACCCTCCTCTCCCTTTCCGCCCAGATTTGCGGCTTTGCGGCGTTTTACTGCGCTCTGATGCTAACGCTCTGTGTGTTCTATCGCTGGGTCTTTTTCCTCTAGCTGACGCTCAGGGCGTGCCGCGGACGCACTTCCAGCTCTTCCAAGCCGTCGGTAAAAACGGTCTGTGTCCCAGCGGGGAATTTTGTGTCTGTACGTCCTCACGGATCCCGCCCACAGCCTTTGCTTTGTGTCACATGGGAAGGGCTCCGTGGGGAAATCCTGGTGCTGAGAGTGACCTCGTGTTTGCTGTTAGCTAACTAATCCTAAGGGTCTAGGAAGCTTTGTGATTTTAAGCAAAACAAAACAGGGGGGGGGAGAATCAACCCTACATTGTGGTGTTGGGATAATTGAGCAAATTAAAAAAAAAAAGTGTAGATATTATTTTAATTGCACAGCTTAGGGTATTTTTGTAGCACTTTGCCCCCTGCTTAGTGTGGGAGGGGTAGAGAGTAAAGGGATAGTGAGTAATGAAAGAGAGGTTGGGGGGGGGAGCCCGGATTCCACATGGAGAAAGGAGTCTCCGCATCCGGGACCGCTTTCCGCGCATCAGACCTCCTTTGGTTTCTTCAGAACAGAACAGTCCAAGACTTCTTCAGGTTTCCTCCACGTTTGCCGAGAACAAAAAGTGGAGATCGCTCAGGGTTCTCCAGAGACCTCAAGCCTTTACATCGGGGGCCTTATTTTGCACAAATTGTAGCGTCCTCCCAGCCGCCTTGATTCCAAATACACTTCTGTGCCTCTGTGCACTGTTCTACTATACTTGCAAAGCGGGCCTGGTGGAAGGTGAAGCCGCAGTTTCCCGGGAGCCAGGCAGCTGGTGCTCAAGCGGGTTTGCCGAGGCGATCCGCCGCCCGTGCAAATGGCCCCTCTGCGTTTAAGGACGGGATGCAGCGGCTCTTCTGCTTCTTGCGGCTTCCCCGATCGCCGAGGAGAGTCGGTTGTGTTTGTGAGTCCCCTCCTCCGACGTTGCGTTCGTCACAGCAGCAGATCACTTGTGTCAGGAGCGTCCGGCCCGGCTCTTAGTATTGCTTCCCACAATCCCCCTCACCCACACTTCCCTGCTTGTAAACTGGGTGACTGTCCACATTTGCACAAATGTGCCAATGCCGTGAACACGTCTTCTGTTCTCCGTCGTTAGCATCTTCTCAAGAGATCGCTCAAGGCACCCTAGAGACTTCGTACACTTCCCGTCCCGGTGTGAGGCTTTCTTCTCCTTTAGGATTTACTCATGAACAGTTCGTACACTTCCCGTCCCGGTGTGAGGCTCTCCTTTAGGATTTACTCGTGAACACTTGTGAAAACTCTCAACTTGTGTTTCAGCCTCTCAGCCTCTCAGTAGTCACAGCATCTCCTGGGAGGGCCACGCCTTCTCTCGCGTCTTGTTCCCACTGCTGTTAGTTTATGGGTGTTTCGTGTTACTCTTCTGTAGACAGAGTTATGCAAAGCTCTATGCCGATATGTAGCCGCCTGCAGAAGTGCTGAACAGTGACTGTTAACGGGGAGAATTTCCGCAGTGGAGGAAGAGGGAACCTGGTACACCCGGGCTCTTCTGCAGGCACTCAGCCCTCGGAAAGGAAGGAAAGACGAGTGCCGGGAAAACCCCGAGCCCACTGAAGGCCAGGCCCTGGGTATCTCTGGCTTCCGAGTCCCCCTCAAGGGAAATGAGACGGCCCTGGAGGTCCGGACCCCTGGTTGAATGGCCCGCTCCACTTTTTAGTGCAGGGGTGAACGTAAATAGAAAATGAGTTCTGCAGAAAGGGGGGGGGCTCTTCCCCTTCCCCCTTCGCTTGCTGCGTTGGTTTTGCCAGGGAGGTCAGTTGCTGCAGGGAGGTTTTAACGAGAGGGGATCCCCCTGCCTGAAGCTTGGAGTGGTACGGACCGTCCTGCCACCTCGTTCTCCTGGTGTGTGTGTCCCGACTAGGCCTGAGGTTTCACCAGGCTCATTTCTGCTGCCATGAATTTTCTTTTTACACCGAGGCTGAGACTCCCAAGACGCTGCATTCTTCCAATCCCAAATCCCGCTGCTTACAAGAGGGCGATCGGTCGTGTGTGATAAAAACAGCCCTACTCGAGGAGGCGCAAAGCACTTCTAACAGCGCTAAGGGGGATGCATCTCCGGCCGGTTGGCCCGTTTAAGCAGCAGGCTCTTCAGTGTGTGTGTGGGGGGGGGCCTGTTGGCAGACAGACCCCTCTGAGGCCCTTTGCCTTGCAGAAGGGCATCTTATTTATTCTTCTATTTCTCTTCTGCCCCAACTTTCTCCCCCACACACACACACGGAACCAAAGCCGCTGACCTCATTCTCCTCTCCTCCGTTGTATCCTCACAACAACCCTGTGAGGTGGGATAGGCCGAAAGTGTGTGATAGGCCCAGGGTCACCTAGCAAGCTTCCACGGCATGAGTGGGGATTCGAACCTGGGTCTCACAGGCCCTAGTCCGGCTCTCTAGCAACTTCACCGCACCGGCTCCCTCAATTCTGCGACTCAGGTACCGTCCCGGTTGAAGCTTTGGCCTCCTGTGCTTATCCATGCGCAGCGCATTTTCTTTCTCAGGGAGACCTTTACTCTTAAAGTTGTCTTAAAGCACAAATTTCTGCCTCCTGGTCTTGGGCAGGTTTGGTCAAAAGGGCAGCCTTGTCGCCTTTGCCTTTGGTCATCGGGGCAAGCTTCTGAGAACTCGCCCTTCCGCTCTGAGATGGTTTTCCGGAATCCGAAGCTCAGCAAAGCAGAGTAGAGAACAGAACAGACTCCCTCTCTGTTTTAGTGCTTTAAGTATGTGGATGCAGGCATGGCCGTAGCCTCCTACAGTGGATGAACGACATAGGAGCATTAGCTGTTGTAGATTTTACGGGTTGTATGGCCGTGGTCTTGGCATTGTAGGACCTGACATTTCGCCAGTAGCTGTGACTGGCATCCTCAGAGGTATAACACAGAAAGACGAAGTACAAGGTGAGAAGAAACAGTATTTTATTACAAGACATTGAAAGGCTGGACAACACATCCAATTACCATGTCAGATTACACAGGGAAGCCATTGAAATCCATAAACATAAACACAATTTCAACAGGAAAGAAGAGAGTTTAAAAACTAATAGGGCATGGTTTCCTGTTCTGAAAAACACAAAAGGCTCTACATCTGACAATAGCACTGCAGATAAGATTAGAATTTCAATAGCCAGTCCACATGCAAGAGAGCCTCCTCAGGAAATAGGAAACCTTTTCAGGAAACAACCTATATGCAAAAGAACCTCCTCAGGAAACAGCCAATCCATATACAAAAGGACCTCCTCAAGAAAGCTCCTCCATTAGCATGTTTCACAGCCTGGGGAACTCCTACATGATAATGACTCAGCCCTACCCCACCTTCCTGAGTAGATATGAATTACCTGCTGTGACGTCCTCCTTATTGGGGAGGACTATTTTCACTTTAAAAGTTCTCTTTATTTTGTTTAACTGGGTAGATTCTGGTTCCACCAGGAAATTTTAAGGATTTCCAAACCTTTATGCTTCTACTGTTGCTCTTTTTAATTTGGTAGACCGAGTTCAAGGCTTACGAGGAACTATGTGGTCCTGAGAAGTATTTCATTCAGAGCTGGTATAAACTTAAATAAAGGAGGATTTATTGAAATAAATACTAAATAAGAGGGTGATACAATGTAACTAGTAATGTGTAAATGATGTACAATTGCTTTGGTATCACACTCAATCTTTTCCCTCACTGACAGGGATCTTTTCATGTAACTTTGTAACACTTGTTTATCTCAATGCCATATATGTTCACTGTTTCACTCCAGTCTGTTATGACACTCAGACTTTCCTTTAACTTTACTTCACTTAAACTTTACTTCACTTTTTCCTATACATTCAGCTTTCAGCTCTCCTTCTCTTTCTCACTGAACAACCGCAGCTGTCCACTTCTAACCGCTTCAACACAGAACTAACTGTCTACCTGAACATCAACTGTCAACCTGTAACTGAAACTCTTGACTGACTCACATACTCATCCAACCAGATTCACTCCCCAAACCCCTCCCCCTCTCTGTCAACCACCAATCATACCACACTTGCCTCTCTCAACCACTCTAGTCTATCTACCACAGCCATGCAACCAAACTTTTAAAGACACACACACACACACACACACACAAGGAATCATTACACCTGCCTACCATTTTTCTTCTCACCTTGACACAGAGAGTACTCCATCTTTCTGTGTTGTACCTCTGAGGATGCCAGTCACAGCTATTGGCGAAACATCAGGTCCTACAATGCCGAGACCACAGCCAGACAACCCGGAAAAATCTACAACAGCTAATGAACTCCGGCCATGAAAGCCTTCGACAACATAGAGCACTCTGACAAATCAGTCTCGGGTCTGGAAATACGTGGGAAAGGTGCATATGTGTAAGCTGGACCACGGAAGATGCGGATGCGTCTTATTCTTGCGACGTGCATCCCTTCCACGAATGGCGAGCGCGTTCCTCCGATGCAAAGACCCTCGCCTTGCTAACGGCAGTCCTTCGCTCCGCCTCACAGAGTCTCCCGTCGATGTGAGAGGCTCTTGAAAGCAAGGAGCCAGCCAGAGCACTTGAGCACCACTACCTCTTACAAGGCAAAATAGGGCTGGCTCGTAGCAGAGACCCAACAACTGTGAATTTTCTGCACCCCCCCGGCAGCGTGACCGACAGGCCCTTCTGTGCACTGAGTGCCTTCCGCTGCCAGGCCTTTGGGCCACCTGCTTGCTTTCCGGGTTTCGTGCCCTCCAAACAGCAGAGACGAGCTGGCCAGCAGCAAGAGAGCTCTGCTCCGCCTTTGATGTTTTGTTGTTGTTCAGTCGCACAGTCGAGTCCGACTCTTCACGACCCCATGGACCACATCATGCCAGGCCCTCCTGTCTTCCGTCGTGCTCCAGAGTTTGCTCAACTTCATGATCGTTGCATTGATAACACTGTCTGACCATCTCATCCTTTGCCGTCCCCATCTTCTTTGACCTTCGATCTTTCCCAGCATCAGGGCCTTCTTCTCCAGGGAGTGCTCCCTTCTCATTGGGTGGCCAAAGTATTTGAGCTTCAGTTTCATTATCTGGCCTTCCAGGGAACAGTCAGGGTTGATTTCTTTCAGGATTGACTGATTTGATCTTCTTGCAGTCCAAGGGAATCCCAAGAGTCTTCTCCAACACCATATAATTCAAAAGAATCTATTCTTTGGCGCTCGGCCTTCGTTACGGTCCAACTCTCGCAAGCCATACCGGGAATACCATTGCTTTGACCATACGGACTTTAGCTGGCAGGGTGATGTCTCTACTTTTTATTATGCTGTCTAGGTTTGCCATCGCTTTCCTCCCAAGGAGCAGGCACCTTTTAATTTTGCCTTAGACTACACTAAGCTATTTCTGCCGTTCTTTCCTGATTGATGATCCGTGACTCCTACCACCTGACCGCTTTTTTAGCCCGGATTTGTGGTCACATTTGGTGCAGCCTTGTGGCCGAATGCTTCGCTTGCCTTCCCCAGCCAGGGTCTCTTTCTTTCCGGTCAACAAGAAATCATCAGCTTATGTCTCGTGCTGCGTCTGGAAGCTGAGCCTAGGCGTGTAACAGGCAGGGAAGGCACCTGGAAGACCATGAAACGCTCTTGCCCCTGTCAGAGGTGTGCACAACGGGCCCTGGAGGAATTGAAACTCTGTGCCAAAGTCCCATTTTGTTCAGAGTAGAATAACTTGGATCTGTTACAGCTAGACTCGAGTCCAGTAGCCCGTTAGAGAGCAACTAGATTTTCAGAGCCAGGAGCTTTTGAGAGTTAGTTGGGTAGCCATGTTGGTCTACAGTAGAAGAACTAGATCTGAGTCCAGTAGAAACTTAGAGACCAAGAAGATTTTTGGGGCGTGAGCTTCAAAGCACCCTTCGTCAGATACCCAGATACGAAGCTCTGACTCTCGGAAACTCGCACCCTGAAAGTCTTGTTGGTCCCTAATGTGCCAGTTTGGTGTCGTGGTTAGGAGCGCGGACTCTAATCTGGGAGAACCGGGTTTGATTCCCCACTCCTTCACATGCAGCTGCTGATGGGACTTTGGGTCCGTCACAAGTTTTTTCAGAGCTGTTCTCTCACAAGCAGTTCTTGAAAGAGCTCTCTCTCAGCCCCGCCTAGCTCACAGGGTGTCTGTCTGTTGTGGGGAGGGAAAGGGAAAGGAGACTGTAAGCCGCTCTGAAACTCCCTTGGGTAGTGAAGGGCAGAGTATCAATCCAATCTCTTCCTCCACTTCTTGTTCTACTGGACTCGAATCTTGGCCTCCTACCGCAGACCAGCACAGGTACACTCTGAAACTTAGTTCTGTTAGTCTCCAAGCTGCCACCAGACTCCCGTTTTGATTTGGTTTTGCTAGCCAAGACGAAAGACAATGCCTTATGCAGACCGCTGTGATTTGATTGGCTGTGCAGATTTCTTTTTTCACATCTTCCTTCAGCAGCAGCTGCCATCACAGCACAACAGCAGCCATTCTGTGACTGCGCCCACCACACTGTTTCATTATTTCAGAAGTCCCCGAAGGTTCAGAAAGGTTCGGGACCCCTTGTTTATAGACACACAGAAAGGAGGTCAGAACAAGGAGGGGAATTTGGCTGCACTCGGCGCCCATGTTGCTCTTGCATGCAGTTCAGATGGTGCCTTGCAGCAGCTGCCATCACAGCACAACAGCAGCCATTCTGTGACTGCGCCCGCCACACTGTTTCATTATTCCAGAAGTGCCCGAAGGTCGGAAAGGTTCGGCACCCCTTGTTTATAGACACGCAGAAAGGAGGTCGGAACAAGGAGGGGAATTTGGCTGCACTCGGCAGCCACGTTGCTCTTGCATGCAGTTCAGATGGTGCCTTCGATTTTGTTGGTACCACCTGATCAGCGAGGGGATTTTGGAGTTTGGGGGCCCTGGCAGGCTGAATCCGTTGATTCACCACTTACCGAGGCGGTGCAGCTGGTTTTTGTGGGTCTCCTATATGGATGAAGAAGAGATTGGATGTATACCCCGCCCTTCACTACCCAAGGGAGTCTCAGAGTGGCTTACAAACTCCTTTCCCTTCCCCTCCCCACAACAGACACCCTGTGAGGTAGGTGGGGCTGAGAGAGCTCTGACAGAAACTGCTCTTTTTTCCAAGGACAGCTCTTATCAGAACTACGGCTTGCCCAAGGTCACCCAGCCAGATGCAAGTGGAGGAGTGGGGAATCGAACCCGGTGCTCCCAGATTAGAGTCCGTGCACTTAACCACTACACCACGACACCTCTGTGAGGCTCAGAGGAAGGGGCCCACCATCTGTCCCAGGGCCAAACAGTCTCTTTATAGGAAGGATGCAGAGATTTTGCTTGAATTTGCACCAGCCACAAATTGCCCCTTACCCTGGGGGGCTCGGGAAGCAACTGCGTGCGGAGAAAGCGTCCTGGGGATTGGAGCACCTTCAGTAATCCAGAAGTAAAACAGAACCAGCCGGGCTAAAAAAGCGGTCAGGTGGTAGGAGTCACGGATCATCAACCAGAATCTCTTTGCCATTTTTAACATTAGGATTAACAAACTCTCTTCTCGGCTTTTGCATGATAACAGCAAGTCCAGTGCTTGGATTTCCCATCAGCCGACCTCTCCTTGCGGAACAACAACTCCACCGCCGTCTTTAAGCGCCTCCTCCATGACCTCTTTTCTCAGCCTGCCTTCCTTTGATCCCTTTACCCCGTCCTAGATGCCTTGCGTTCTGCACTGGATGATAAGGCAGGGTATTACTTGCAGGAGTTTACACCTCTAGTAAATGTTCATCTCTACAGCATGTGTGCACTTTTGCTGTTCATCTACAGTGTTTGTGCATGAACCCACTTGAAGCTGCTTTACACCGAATCAGATTATCAATTAATCACAGTCAGTACCATCTGCTCAGACAGGCAGCAGCTCTCCAGGGTCTCAGGTTGAGGTCTTTCACGTCACCTCCTGCCTGGTCTTTTTTAACTGGAGATGCCGGGGATTGAACCTGGGACCTCCTGCATGCCAGGCAGAGGCTCTTCCACTGAGCCACAGATCCTCTTTACAGCTCTCCAGGGTCTCATGCTGAGGTCTTTCCCACCACCTCCTGCCTGGTCCTTTCACCTGGAGATGCCAGGGATTGAACCTGGGACCTCCTGCATGCCAAGCAGAGGCTCTACCACTGGGCCAAAGCCCCTCTTTACAGCTCTCCAAGGTCTCAGGCCAAGGTCTTTCCCATCACCTCCTGTCTGGTCCTTTTAACTGGAGATGCCGGGGATCGAAACTGGGACCTTCTGCACGCCAAGCAGAGGCTCTACCACTGGGCCACGGCCCTTCTACACAGCTATCCAGGGTCTCAGGCGGAGGTCTTTTCCATCCCCTCCTGCCTGGTCTTTTTTAACTGGAGATGCCAGGGACTGAACCTGGGACCTTCTGCACGCCACTGGGCCATGGCCCTTCTACACAGCTCTCCAGGGTCTCAGGCGGAGGTCTTTTCCATCCCCTCCTGCCTGGTCTTTTTTAACTGGAGATGCCAGGGACTGAACCTGGGACCTTCTTCTTGAAAAGCAGAGGCTGTGCCACTGAGCCACAGCTCCCTCATGTACGCGTTATGCGTCTAAATCATCATCGAGCACCACCACAGCTTGTTATGGGGCCTTCCTGAAACCGAGAGAGGGATTTCAAGAGACAGAGGCAAAGGGTGAGGGTTTCCATGCAGATACTCAGTCCGTAGGACTGGCCCTGAATTAGTCGAGAAACCAGAGCACCTCAGTTACATGTGCACAAAAGTGTTCAGAAACTCCATCCATGGTGTATTTTTTTTAAAAAAAGCTGTTTGTAAATGGAGATATTTTTAGGGATATTTTATAAGAAACAAAGAGTGCTTGAGAGAGAATAGAATCTGTGCTGCTCCACGCCACAGGTTTTTCTGAATTGTTTGTCGACGGAAAGGGGGGGGGGGAAGGTTGCCGTGTGCGTTTTGAAACGGAAGAAGCCAAAAACATGCCTTTCTCTGCTTACCCGGTCAAAGGCAGATCGGTTCCGTAGAGCTCAGATCCTGTTCGGCTTTCATGCTGTCCGGAAAGGCATGTTACACTAGATCCCCTCTCTTCATTCTTATTTTGTGAAAACGCCTTGCTTTCCTTGTATCCTTTGTACCTGGTTTCCCCCCCACAGTCTAATTCTGATTTCATCTGTCCAGTTTTTTCCCCTCCAGTACATGATACTTAGGAGTTAACGCTCTTTTCTTCTCTTCCTCACCCCCCCCCCCAATTCTCCTCTTATAATATCTGTATGCGTGGGCGTGTATGTCTTTTCACGAGTGTACATTTCAATAAAGTTACTGTCCCAGAATCCGGCTGGCGTGTTACTGTTCCCTAGTTCGTCCCCATCACTGTTCGCTGAACCGACTGGCGGGCAGTTCGTGGGTTAACCGAGTGCCGTGTTGAAATGTCACTGATTTGTCTTTGGATCTGATGTTAAATTTTCAAAAAAAACCTTTTTTTAAAAAAAGATATGCACACAAAAGCTTATACCCACTGGACTCAAACCCTATTCTGTTCCATCAGGCCAACACGGTAGCCCACCTGAGTTCAAACTAGCAGCGATCACCCCCATCTTGTGGCAGTGGGCTGTGTGAAAGAACACTTCTCTTTGTCTCTCCTTAACTGCTGTCCAGTTTCTAGTCTTGGGCGTGCGAAGAGTCTTGTTCCAGGCAGGTAGTGGTTAGAACTTGGGCAGTGAAACAGCATCTCCTCAACCATAGACGGATTAAGATAGTTGGTAAATTCTGCACTTGAAGGAGTGTGCCTCGACACATGCCGAGTCTCTCAATCTTCGCTTATACCCAAAACTGAACTTTGTTATCTCGGAAGTGCCACTGGACTCAAACTTAGTTCTCACGTCTGTCTGTTAACTCTTGCATGCTGATTTACTGCCGTTCACAGATCTTACCAACCACCTTAATCCAATCTCAGCTATTTTACCAACCACCTTAATCCAATCTCAGCCCAGTTACTTATGCAACTTGTCTCTAACAAGCCCTTCTTGGCACCTATCCCCCCCACACACACACACACCTATATATAATGGTTGAGAAAATTCTGTTTCACTGTATCA
>NW_015176093.1:13790-14601 GCF_001447785.1 Gekko japonicus | reverse complement strand
AGGGGGGGCGCGGGGGGGGGGGAATTGTTGGTCTTATTAAAGGTGCCACTGGACTCAAACTTTGTTCTGCCCTGTTCGGTATCCTCTTCCGAGGGGCTTTGAACGATAAGAAATCGCCTCATACCAATTCAGACCCTCGGTCCCACTTGTCCAGAACTGCATCCCCTGCTGGCAGCCGCTCCTCGAGGCCTCAGTGAAAGGGAAGTTCCCAGTCTTGTGGCCAAAGGTTCTTTTTTCCCCCTTCTTTTTAAACCGGTGGCACCACGGATCGACCCTAACCTGGATTTTCATGGAGTGCCCACGAGGAGTTCTTGTTACGTGAGAAAGGGAGATAAGTACTTCTTTCTCAACCTGCTCTATCCCATGCATAATCTTATAAACCTAGATATACTCACATGAAATGTCACTGATTTGTCTTTGGATCTGATGTTAAATTTTTTTTAAAAACCTTTAAAACGGGTCGGCCCTGGTTAGTACTCGGATGGGGGACCACCACGGAAGTCCAGGGTTGCTACGCAGGCGAGGGCAAACCAGCTCTGTTCATCTCTTCCCTGGACCTGGATGGCCCTCGCTGACTTCATCTTGTCAGATCTTGGAAGCGGCTGTAGCAACCCGAGCTGAAGTGTTAGGAAAGTCAATGCAG
Source organism: Gekko japonicus (assembly GCF_001447785.1). NCBI lineage: Eukaryota > Metazoa > Chordata > Lepidosauria > Squamata > Gekkonidae > Gekko > Gekko japonicus. The sequence goes on along the minus strand of NW_015176093.1, from coordinate 13,958 downwards.
GGCTATTTTTGGGCAGGAACGCACAGGAACGGAGTTCCGGCTAGCTCCCGAGTTGGCCACGCCCAGCAGGAACTCATTAGCATAATAAGCCACACCCAACAGCAGGGACTCATTAGGATTTGGCTACAATAGGGGTGTGTGGCCTAACATGCAAAGGAGTTCCTGCTA
>NW_015176093.1:13009-13654 GCF_001447785.1 Gekko japonicus | reverse complement strand
TGGACAACAAACAAGGTCAACAGAATAAGAAGCAAAAGGTCGGTGTGGCTGGATGAGCACACTTCTGGTAACATGGGGGTGCGGCCTAATGTGCTAATGAGCTGTGCTGTCAGGGGTGTGGCCCAATATGCTAATGAGTTTCTGCTGTTGGGTGTGGCCTGTTATGCTAAAGAGTTCCTGCTGGGCTTTTTCTACCAAAAAAAGCCCTGAAGTCAAGTAATGAATAAATATACACTGCAAGTAACTTTTGCAAATTAATGTGTTCCAGTTGTTATCATTCTATAAAGTGCATTATGTGCTATTATAACATCCTAATCAGGTACATATATTCAGTACATTCAGCATATAACAATAACACTCAGTTCATACCATATAACAACTGCCAGTCAATTTTGCATCAGTATTTTAAGTCAAACCCCAACGGGAGTTTCCAGAATTGCAAGCCCGCTTCTGCTTGCATGAAGTGTTCCAGAAGGGGGAAAGCTTTCATTTATAGTTGTGTTCAGGGGTCATTTCGTAGAAAAAGAGGTGCAGGAGCTCATTAGCGGAACTCATTAGCATAACTTTTGTTTGCATATGCCACACACCCCGACATCACCGGAAGTGTGTCAGAAGGCAACACCCACCGCTCAGGCTCCACTGGTC
>NW_015176093.1:8963-12681 GCF_001447785.1 Gekko japonicus | reverse complement strand
GGGCTCTTTACTGCCGGAGCTCCGCTCCTGCAGGAAATGACCCCTGGTTGTGTTGATGCTTATTGCCGGCCCTACAAAAGACACACATTGTGCAGCTAAGATTCATGGACGGAGCGCTCCTGTCATTCTCTAGGCAAAATTGACCGGTAGTTGTTATATTGTCTGAACTGAGTGTTGTTGTTATATACTGAATGTACGAATATATATTTATTTATTATGTATTTATTGTTTTCAATTTGTATCCCGCCTTGCCAGCCTGATTAGGAAGTTACAATAAGACACGGTGCACTTTATGGAACGATAGTTATAAACAGAACACATTAATTTAGAAACGTTTCTCGCAGTGTATATTTATTTGTTACTAAATCTCGGAAGCTAAGCAGGGTCGCCCCTGGTTAGAACTTGGACGGGAAGCCCTCAAGGGAAGTCCGGGGTTGCTACGCAGAGGCAGGCAACGGCAAACCCGCCCCTGTCCGTCTCACGCCTTGAAAATCCTCCTGGTTCTCCATAAGCCCACTGTGGCTCGACGGCCCTTTCCCTCCACGCCGTGGATCGACCCCGGGACCTCCTGCACGCAGGGCACCTGCTCCTCCATTCAGCCATGACCCTCTCCATCCCATCCCCCTCCCCTTACGTTTTAATTTGGCTTTCTTTTGCTCTTCTTCGTCTCCTTTTTTTCCCCGTTATTGTTCGTTTTCATCCTCCCCCTTTTTTTTCTTTTATGTCTGTTGTGTTTTTCCCCCATGTAGGAGCGATTATGTTTGCCTCTGCATATTTTAGAAGAGAGAGGGTTGACGCGGGTGGCAGAGACTGTGCAGACCCTCCTGGAGCGGGCCCCCCGCAAACACCACCACCACCAGCAGCACCACCAGCAGCAGCAGCAGCAGCGTCCCTCCGCTGCTATGTAGCCTTCCCAGGGACTCCTTGTTCCTTTTCCCCTTTGGCCCAGCCGAATGACTCCAGGACTTGACCGCTCGGCTCGTGTCCAGCACACAGGCAACGTCGTGATCGGAGGAGGAGGAAATCGATATCCGGGATTCCCGACGGGAATATTTTGCTTCATTTCTCCAATTTTTTGTGGGTTTTTTGGGGGGGGAGGTCAAAAAACGGTTCCCATAGAACTTCTAAACTGTTTCTTTCCCCCCGTTCTGTGTAAAAGTCAGTTTTGTCGGGGAAGGGAGCAGGGAGAGAGGGGGGCGGGGTTTCGCCGGCTGTCAGCTTTATCCTTAAAGATGACCACAGCAGGACTGGGATGTGTCAGGAAACTCTGAGGCCCCCAGTACGTGGCTCTCATTTGTTTTGACAAGAATTGCACACGGGACACTTCCGGCCCGCGGAACCTTCTTCAGTCACCGTGCCCACGTTCCTCAGCCAGCACTTCCGAAGCCTAGCAATATCATCTGGTTATTTTCCTTGCTTTGGCATCGTGCCGGAGTTTTGTGTAGGGTTATTCACGACGGGGAGTTTTCCCCTGGCGACCTGAGTCCCCAGTCGATCGGAGGAGAGTGCCCATCTCGGTATGGTCCCGCTCTAAATGACACCGAGACTCTGAAGAGGCAGAACCCGGTTACAGGCCACTTGCTCCCCCCGTCACTGCCTTCGGTGCCACTGTGTGCCCGAGGCTGGCACTTTGCACTCAAGCGATGCCCTAGGGGTAGGAGGAGGGGGTAGCAGGCCAAAGGAAACACATTGCGGGATTCCGACCCGCCAGCCGTTTGCCCCAGCCTCAGAAATATTTTATTAAGCGGAGAATGGAGCAGGCAGTCGGAGTAAACACAGGCTTCTGTGTGTCGAAGGCAATAAAATTCCCTTCAGTGAGTTAGGAAGAACAGTGGGGGGGGGCTTTATATGTGTGTGTGTGTGCACTGCATTTTTACATGCGGATTTCCCATATAGGCATTCCTCTGCCTTTCCCTTGTTCATCGCCCTCCTCTTTGTGTGTGTGTGTGTGTGTTTTGAAGCTGTTCAAGGTATGCGAACGAGGGTAAGAACCATGCCGGTGCTCTTTCGGAAAGGCGAGGTGCCGCCAGTGAGGCAGGATCTGACCCCGCCTGCCACGTCCCGAGTCCGCCCACACCCTCTGTCTGCTCCCCACTCGACTATGGGGCAGGCACTCTGCCTTCCCAGCCTCATGTCGCCGCTCCAGAGAAGGAGAGATGTTGTGGCACGTCGAGCTTTGGGGAACACGTTTTAGACACACACACACACACACACATGCAAACAGTCCTCATGCCGTCAAGGTATTTCTGGGACTGAGAGCCGGAAAGGACGGGAAACCATGTTGTTCTTCCCGCCCCCGTCCGGACGGAAGCCCTCATTGAACCAGCCATCCTGTGCAGTTGGCGAAGGGAACCGGCACGCTTCCCCAGCTCATGTGGTGCGGCCCGCTGGAGCTGGTGGGCACCATCGGCCAGCCCTCTGCGGGACTCGCCTTTTGTGTTGGCGTACAGGAACGTTCAGGGAAGGCATGGCTAGAGATGTAAAATTTCCGGAAATTTTGAAGCTCGGGGAAAAAACCCGTTTTTCCCCCGCTTTTTTTTCCCGGGGAAAAATGGAAATTTTCGGGAAAATTGAAAAAAAGGCTACATTAGCACTTCTTTTTTCTTTTCTAGATTGAAAGTCATTCTGTTATTTTAGGAACATAAAATATGGCTATGGACATTTTTACTTGACATGAAATTATCACAACTAGCATTTTAAAAATATAGTGTATCCAAACAATTATTGCAAACAGAATACCCACCCACATGCAAAAACAAAACCTGAAATTTTTTTCTTTTTTTGTGACAATAGCACCTCCTGAAGGAAGAAATGCATCTTGTTCTTGCATTGGAGAGTTCATTTTGTAACCTAGGACTTGCTTGTCCCTCAGTGCACAGAAACTAGATCAATCTGATGCCATATGTATTTTTTAGAAATGATTTGGAAAATATTTGAACACCTTGTCCTAAAATATTTTATTCATCATGTTACAATAAAACGTTCCATAATCATTTTTTTTCCTTTACTTTTTCAATTTTTTGGAAGAAAACAAGACTTCAGGGAAAAAACGGGGGGAAAACGTTTTTTCCCCCCCGGGCCTTCACATCTCTAGGCGTGGTCGTGCCAGTCTTGGCCGTCAAAGCCAGGTGAGCCCTGGCAAAGGAAGCTAGGGCACTCGGGTGCTTCCCGTATTTGAGCATCCGGTCAGCCAAGGAACGCCAAGGTTCCCTGAGCAACGGCCAGAGGAGGGTAAGAGAAGTGTTCGGTTGGAGTGCAGAGGCCGCTGGCTAGGGAGTCTAGGAGCGGCATCCCTGGCGTGTCCCCGCAGCCTCCCTCTTGCAGAGCACGGCCTGGTTTTAGTCCCCCATCCCTCTCTGCTTCGCCAAAACGGGAGCGGGAACTTCTTGGTCCTCCCCCACCCCCATCGCTCAGTTTTTTCGTTTGAGGAGTTCTGCCTCGCCCAGGAGGCACATCGATGCAGACGGCTACATCCTCGCATCGATGGCGTTCTCTTGAAGACACACAAAGAATATTTAACGGCACGAGGGTAGCACACAATTGAAGTCCGTTTTATTTCTCCGCGGCCGCTTCTGGGTCTGCAAACGCCGGCTCTGCCACGGGGACCATGCGTGCTCGCACACGCGTAGGATAACGCACTTTGAATCTGCTCCGCAACCGGATTTTACCGGTTGGAGCGGCCGAATCCACTTGCAGACGGCGGCAAAAGGGCACTGGA
>NW_015176093.1:0-8947 GCF_001447785.1 Gekko japonicus | reverse complement strand
AGTGGGAAAGCACACGTTGCCTGCCCCGTGCCCAGGGCTCCACACGTGGGGTTTGCAGATGAGAAGCGACTCTTGAAGGATCACAGTAAACACAGTGGAGGAACTGAAGGCTGTCTCCCTGTTTATTTTGAACGGTACCTGGTAGTAACCCCACCCCAGGCCACAAAACCAAGTTCTTTGCAGGTTTTCAAAGGTCGGCGGCGGCACTCCTGTGACCTCCGGTGACACAGGATCTTTCATGCCTGATACGCACCTTGCTGTCCCGGTCTCCCCTTTGCCAGCTCCCACTGACCTGGCTAACAACACATCTCTGAACATTTTATTTAAGCAAGGGCTTCCTCAACGGGGATGGAAGCAAAATCCGGAGCAATTCAGGAAGGTTGGCTCCCTCACCCCCTCCCTAAATGGGACTGTTTTTTTTGGGGGGGGGGTTCTGCCCCATCACCAATGAACAGGCAGTTTCGCACTACACACCGTAAAACAGTTGCCATCACACCTGGGTGTGTCTCAGTCCCCGGTTTGCTTAATCAATCTGGCCCGCACGTTGCGTGAAGTTGGGAAGACTGATACGGAGGCTCTTCCGCCATGCAAACCAGGCATGTGGTTCAATCTCCAGGGACCGATAGAACAAAGGTTTAGTCCAGGGGCACCTGTAAGACCAACAGAGTTTAATTCCGGGTATAAGCTTTTGTATGCCTGCATGGAAGCTTCTACCCAGAATTAAACTCTGTTGGTCTTCAAGGTGCCCCGGGGCTCAAACTTTGTTCTGTGGCTTCAGACCCACACGGGCCACATAACGTGGGGGGAGGTGTGGCTATTTGCGCCTGCGCAGTTAGACCTGCCAGAACGCGATCAGACGTGTTGGCGGCACAACTAGGTTCCGTCCCTCGGTGCCTGCGCTTCAACGAAGACGGCCAGAGGGAAAAGCCGCACCGGTGTGATCACACAGAAGGAGTCCATCGGCAGCCCGTGGCAAACCATTTGCCAGTACTTTTGTGCAGGTACTTTTTAATCGTGCATTTTCAGCGGCACGCCACAGGTTGGCCCACAGGTGCACCACGCCTGCCAGATGTTGCAGTGTGATCGCACCCGGAAAATACGCCCAACATTTGTGGCTCTCCGGCGGCAAATTCGGCATGTGAACAGGGCCACGGCTGCCCAACCTGAATCTACCTTCCAGGAACCAAAACACATCCGCTCGCGTAGGTGCGACTCTCGCCCTGACGAGCCCAGCACCGGTTCCGTACAGGAGGGCCGGAGCTAAAACAGGTGCCCACTTCAGAAAGAGAAGGAAAAAGGGGTTCTGTTTTGTGCCCCGTTTCAGTTAGAACTCTTCGGTTTCGTGTTTTCCAAACAACTAAACCTTGAAGGAAAGCAAGCCAGAAGATCTCTATCTTTTCCCCCCCAAACTTGCGGTTTATTTCTAATGTACTATATACCAAAAACAAAACAAAAAAACCCACCCGAGTTTTCTGTTACAAGTTTAAACAGCTTGGGACATTTGTGTGTGTGTGTGCGTGTGTGTTTGTATTTATGTGCAATTTTTCCCCCTTGTATTTACTGAAAAAGGTTTTAAAAAGAAAAATTGTATAGAATTCTATTTTGTGTTCCAAAGCCACAGTAGCTCCTTGCCCCTCTCCTGGTGAATATTTTTGGGGGAGGGGGGTTGGTGCAGGATCCCACATTCTGGACATAGGACTTGCCGTTAAGGATCATGATCAACCGTTCCCCCCGTCCCCGAACAGGATCGGGCAGCTCTGGCTATTTCTGAGGATCGGCACTATTCATCCAGGTAGTTTTCAGCTCAAAACTGACATTGTTCAAGGTACCTTACTTGCTTAACTCAGTCCCCCATTTCCTCCTCCAGCCTGTAAAACAGACCGGTGTGATCTTAAAAGTTTGTGCATTCTCACGGCCCGCAGTTTAGGGGGAGCAATAAGAAGGTATCTGCTTCCTTTATCTCTTTTAGCGATTCCATTTTATCCCACGGGGTAGGGATCCCATAGAGCGAAGGTTGTCTGAAAGGACTTAACGCACGATGGTGTCTGCAGCTGCCACTCCTTGGGCCAGCTGACTCTCTCCCAGTACATCCGCCGGGCCCCTTCAGGTTGTCTGGTTCCACTCGATTCCCCATCCTGAAGCAACAGGAAAGGTCCAAGTGGCTCCACTGCTGTGAACCCATAGGGAAAGCCAAGCTTGCCGAATCAGGCTCATCGTGCAACAAGTTGAACAACCTCTGCCTGCCCTTGGGAGTCTTTGCCTCCCCAGCAGAGAAAGCAGCTCCCCCCTTTTCCTTCCGACAGTACGACCCTCTGTCATCACTGCTCCCAGGTTTGTCGGTTCCGGCCGTCCAAGGGCAGGATTTCATTCTGAAACCAGAACATAGACTCACGGACAAAGCTGGAGTCCAGCGGCACCTCGAAGACCAACAAAGTCTTTATTCACGGTATAAGCTTTTGTGTGCATGCACACTTCCTGTGTATCTGAAGAAGTATGCCTGCCCATGAAAGCTTACACCTGTGTAACTGAAGAATAAAACTTTGTTCGTCTTAAAGGGTGCCACTGGACTCCAGTTTCGTTCTACCGCTTCAGACCAACACGGTGGCCCACCTGGATCTCATGAAAACGCCCACAATGTATTTTAAAAGGCCCCAAAGGAATTTCTGCCTCTGCGTGGGGCACTTCCCGACTCCCAGCACTTCAAGGACCACCTCCTGGCGGTTCGGGAATGACTGGCGTCCCTGTGATTTGGAATTATTGCAGTTACGGGTCCTGCGGCAGACGCAGCGGGGATCCCCAAACCTGTTGCTAGATGTTAACAACAACAGTCTCCAGTGCAGAGAACCGTGTCTTGGGTGCCCTCCGATTCACACGTTGGTTGTTCCGCCCCTCGTGGCCAGCACTTGGCAGAATGCCCGGAGGACGGAGGCTCCCCTCCCCGTTATTTCTGCAAACTGTAAACGTGTAATTAATAGTATAGCTAAAGGAATTTTTTAAAAAAATAAAAGGTTCTTTCCTGTATTTGTATGTCTGTAAATACATTCCATAGTTTTTCTAAGATATAACGTTCAGAATATCCTGTACTTTATTTTAAATTGCCTGTATGCCATCGGTTGACATCTAGTGCACGTGACCTTTATAAACTCCAAGCCTGGGTGATTTGAAATAAATGATAAAGCTTTAAAACTGGCTTTGTTTTTTTCCCCCCCTTGTTGGTGTTTATCCCGTTCAGACGGGATCCGTGGCGGTCTTGGAAGTGCCGAGGGGAGGTGCGGCTTCTCCAGGGGCCCTCGCCTGTGTATCCGAGCGCACGTTTCTAATTCTGACCAGCTATCAAATCAATGAATTGTTTGTTTTTTATTCACTTCCTTTATATGCCACCTTTCACCCCAGCGGGGACCCAAAGCCGCTTACGTCATTCTCCTCTCCTCCCTTTAATCCTCCCAACAACCTTGTGAGGTAGGTCAGGCCTTGAGCACCTGACTGAACCCAGGTCACCCAGCAAACTACCACGGCGTGAGTGGAGATTCGAACCAGGTTTTCCCAGACCCTAGTCTGGCATTTCAACCACTGATCTTGACTAAAGAGCGCATATGAGATGATCACAAAGGGGCGGCTGTCTGGTTAGACTGCCGTCGTTTATTTCAGTATGAGGTTTTGGGAGTCACTTGCCATTATAAATGCTGTTAGTCTTTCAGGGTGCCACTGGACTCGCTTTATTTCAGTAACCACTGCTGCAGTTACTCAAGTGGATATGTTTGGGGGGGTGTTGTTTCACCCCCTGCTTTGTTACCTAGTGTTGTACAAGAACGAGTAGCCACCGGAATTAAAAGAAAATGCAACTTCGTGGTGACCTTCTTCTGTACAAACTGGCTTTCTCACACTCATTCGGGTCTCTGGAGAAGACATTTCTGCTATGGACTGCTGGCCTTCAGAGACCTTTATTCTGAGTCAGGCCAGTAGCCAGGATTTTCTTGTTCAGGGGGCATTTAAATTTTTAAGGGGACAGTTAATTAAATTAATCTGAGTGCCTATTTTTAAAGGGGGAGGCTCTGAGCTTGTGTCTAGCCCTTCCTTTCAAGGGAGGGCAGCAAGTGTGTCAGTTCCTGGGGGGGGAACAGCTCAGTGGGCATTTAATTGCCTTCAGAAGACATTCAAATGCCTTTTGAGTTCCCTTGCAAGGAAGCTTAGAAGGGCACTCAAGAGTGGCACCTTCAGAACTTCACCAATCATCCCCCTTTCTGGTAGCCCAGTCCTGCTGGAAACCACTTAGGTCATGGTGAATCTTCTAAAAGCATCCCCATGAGCCTTTGGGAAACATGCAAATTAAGTTTCTTTCATACCCTGTGGAAGGAACTCAAAAGGCAATTAAATGGGAGGGAGAGGGAAGCCCAAGGGCAACTGGAGAGGGTGGGGTTTGAGGAGGGGTGGGACCTCAGACAGGTACAAAGCCTTGGACTCCACCCTCCAAACCAGCCATTTCCTCCCGGGCATCCATTGCTGCCAGTCTCCAGGTAAGGGCTGGAGATCACTCAGAATTACAATTGCTCTTCAGATAGAAGAGATCAGTTCCCCTGGAGAAAACAGTGGACTCTGTGTCATTATACTCTGTTGAGGTTGCTACAACAAATTGATGCTGAGTGCCCAGGGCCAGGGCACCTGCACAGAGCCTCTTTCTAGAGCTCATTGTATTTATTTCCACAACGGGCCTTTTTCCTAGTAATAACAGTAAAGCACGAGGGTTTAAATAGAACAAACAGATCTTAACTGTTCCAAATGAATTAATCTTACACTTTGTCTTAGATATTCTGTAGGTAACGTTCCATTGCTTTTAGGTAGGCTGGGAAAAATCAGGATGATCTCATGTGGAAGTAATAACAAAAAACTGTTTCCATTGCAGGGGGTCTCTCCTCAAACATAAGGTTTCTGGCAGGGCTATTTGTAGGGCAGGGCTTTTAACTGGGGGGGTGGGGTCCCAAAATGCCCCACGGAAGTCTGTGGAAAAGAGGCCATATTTCATAACGCTTAATCCAAAATTATGCATCTTTGCCGTCTGGGATTGAGAACCTCCACACCACCGTGTCAAAAATCAGAGAGACGACTGAATGCATGTAGAACTGAGCGCTCGCTCTTTATTATTTCTGACCCTCTTGGCAAACCCCAAGCGATCGACCCGTTGCCCCCTTGCCACGTCACTCCCTTGCCCCCCAAAGCCCCGAGTGGTGCCGGGGGAGCCGTTGGGGCCGCCCTCACTTTTTCTTCTTTGCCCCCGGTTTCCCGGCTTTGCCCTTTTTCCCTTTCTCCTTGGGTGGCGGCTCTTCCTCCAGAAGCTTTTTGAGGGCCTTGTAAGGGCCGAGGAATCGGCGGACCATCACCATATTTCATAACGCTTAATCCAAAATTAAACTTCTGCCCAGGTGGGCGTAGCCTGGTTTCCTTTCACAGCAAAAAATAAAAATTGAACCGGAACCACCGACTTGAATGCATCTTTGCCGTCTGGGATCGAGAACCTCCGCACCACCGTATCAAAAACCAGAGAGACGACTGAATGCATGTAGAACTGAGCGCTCGCTCTTTATTATTTCTGACCCTCTTGACAAACCCCAAGCGATCGACCTGTTGCCCCCTTGCCACGTCACTCCCTTGCCCCCCAAAGCCCCGAGTGGTGCCGGGGGAGCCGTTGGGGCCGCCCTCACTTTTTCTTCTTTGCCCCCGGTTTCCCGGCTTTGCCCTTTTTCCCTTTCTCCTTGGGTGGCGGCTCTTCCTCCAGAAGCTTTTTGAGGGCCTTGTAAGGGCCGAGGAATCGACGGACCATCATGCCTCTCCACCAGGCCTGCAGCTGGAAAGGGGGGGGGGTGTGTGTTGGTCAATGCTCCCTCTAAGCTGTGGAGTCTTGTGAGCAAAAATTCTACTATACAAGCTCCTGGCATTAAAATTGGGAGTGAACGATTTGGCTGCTGCATAAATCAGTTTGCTCTAGAGCCATCCTTCCTGAGCAAACGCAAAAATGTGTGAGCCGGAGGCTCAAAAAACGTGTGCCAGCTCACACTAACTCAGGGAACACTGGTGTCGGTACCCTTAGCTAAAGACAGGCCCTCGGGAACTCCTCCGATGCAGCATCCTGCACAGGAATCCAGTTTTCCATCAGGTGTAGTGTCTTCTTACCCCCTCTTTGTTACTGCTGGCCAATGCTCCCTCTAAGCTGTGGAGTCCTGTGAGCAAAAATTCTCCTTTGTGAGCGACTGGCATTAAAGTTGTGAGTGAGCGTTTTGGCTGCTGCATAAATTAGCTTGCTCTGGAGCAACGAAGGCCTGAGGCAACCCTTCCTGCCCACCCTTCTCATGATCTTTCTAAGTTCACTGAATCAGTATTGCTGTCAGATGGCCCTCTAGCCTCTGGCAGAAGGTGGAAAGAAGAAGAAGAGGAGATTGGATTTATAGCCTGCCCTTCACTACCCAAAGGAGTCTCAGAGCGGCTTACAAACTCCTTTCCCTTCCCATCCCCACAACGGACACCCTGTGAGGGAGGTGGGCCTGAGAGAGCTGTTGACAGAAGCTGCTCTTTTTCAAGGACAGCTCTTGTCAAAACTTGTGACTGACCCACCCAAGGTCATCCAGCAGGTGCAAGTGGAGGAGTGGGGAATCAAACCCGGTTCTCCCCGATTAGAGTCCGCGCACTTAACCACGACACCGAAGGCTAGGATGGTCCCAAAAAGGCCTGTGTTTGGCCCCACGGAGAAAATCTTTTCCCCCGCCCAACCTGTTCGGAAGAAGAACTGCTTACTTCACTGACACTTTTCCATGGTAAATATCTGATTTATACCCCACCCTTCTTGCCACTGGGGGTCCAGGAAGGCTTCCACGACTCCCCTCCATTTTATCCCCACAAGACTTAATCATTTGCTTGCTGCATCTGTACCCCGTCTTCCCCCCCCCCCCAGGGGGGACCCAAAGCGGTTCCCATCATTCTCCTCCCCTCAATTTTCAAACCTCACAGCGACCCTGTGGGGTAGGCTACGCTGAGAGAGAGCATGGGACTGGCCCAAAGTCACCCAACAAGAGAGCCACTTTGGTGTAGTGGTTAAGTTGTTGTTCAGTCGCACGGTCGAGTCCGACTCTTCGCGACCCCATGGACCAGATCACGCCAGGCCCTCCTGTCTTCCGCCGTCCTCTGAAGTTGGCTCAGTTTCATGTGACCACGTCAAACTTACCTTGATTGCTCCAATCTGGGAGAACCGGGTTTGAAAAGAGCCCCCGTTGTTAAGCAAGGAAAAGAACTCGGTGGGTTTCAAAGCAGACGTTCCAAAACCGGAGGCTGCGGAAACGCCAGGCGGAGGGCAGGACCCAGAGCATGAGAGGAACAAAGGCTGTTCCACACAGGGTTGCCAAGTGGAACTTACCTTGGCGGACGCCGGGCATGCTGGAGGCGAGACCACGACCATATAAGGGGAGACCATAGAGTTTTCCCTTGTATGGCAGTGGCCCCGCCCCCAGCGTGCCCGTGTCACTTCCGGGTGACGCGCACGCCGGGGAGGAGTTCCCCCGGGGCCCGATCCAGCGGTGCCGGGGAACGGGCCTCTGGGGCAGGGGTTTCCCCGCCCCCCGGGGGGACTTGGGATCCCTAGTTCCACAGGTGGCTCCCTTGGAGGTCAAAAGCCTCAGGCCCTCCGATAAGGGCCGCGGGAAGAAAACACCGGAAGGGGCCCCCGTCTCACCTTCAGAATACTCTTCATCTCCAGGGCATCCTGCTCTAGCTTCTTGCGTGCGCGCTCCTTCTCCTTCCGGTCTTCTATGATTACTTGCTCACAGAAGAGGCACTGGGAGGGAAGAAAAGACCTTGAAGACGGCCTTTCGATGTCTCTCCCCCCACCAAAGAAAGAAAGAATGGGCTTCAAGGATTGAGTTTTAATGTTCTGTGGAGCTTGAACACACAGGAAACTGCCTTATACTGAATCAGACTGTCAGTCCATCATAGAATCATAGCGCTGGAAGGGACCTCCGGGGTCATCTAGTCCAGCCCCCTGCACAATGCAGGAAATTCACAAATACCTCCCCCCAACACCCCCACGCCCAGGAGATGACAGAAAACCCTCCAGGATCTCTGGCCAGGGTAGAAAAAGCCCAGCTGGAACTCATTAGCATAATAGGCCACACCCAACAGCAGAAACACATTAGCATATTAGGCCACACCCCTAACAGCACAGCTCATTAGCACATTAGGCCGCACCCCCATGTTCCAAGAAGTGTGCTCATCGAGCCACACCCACCTTTTGCTTCTTATTCTGGTGACCTTGTTTGTTGTCAAAACCCAGGGCTTTTTTTTTTTGTAGCAGGAACTCCTTTGCATGTTAGGCCACACCCCTAATGTAGCCAATCCTAATGAGTTTCTGCTGTTGGGTGTGGCCTGTTATGCTAATGTGTTCCTGCTGGGCGTGGCCAACTTGGGAGCCAGCCGGAACTCCGTTCCTGTGCGTTCCTGCCCAAAAATAGCCCTGTACTCTGTCCAAACTGGCCCGGAGAAACAATGCTTCCTGACCCCAACATGGTCCTGGATGTGTAAGATGTGTGTGTAAGAAAGGACCACAAGAACTAAGCACTGATGTTACCCTTCTTGCCCTCCCTCTCATGAACTGCCTACGTTCACAGAATCAGTATTGGTGTCAGATGGCCATCTGGCCTCTGTTTAAAAACCGCCAAAGAAGGAGAGCCCACCACCTTCCGAGGAAGCCTGTTCCACTGAGGAACTGCTCTAACTGTCAGGAAGTTCTTCCTCATGTTTAGCTGGAAACTCTCTTGATTTAATTTCAACCCGTTGGTTCTGGTCCAACCTTTGGGGGCAACAGAAAACACTCCGCCCCGTCCTCCCTTTGACACCCCTTCCAACTACTTGATGATGGCGATCGTATCACTTCTCCGTCGCCTCCAGGCTAAACAGACCCGGCTCCTTC
>NW_015176092.1:112521-113624 GCF_001447785.1 Gekko japonicus | reverse complement strand
CCACTACACCAAACTGGCTCTCAGCTGTCCAGGGCTTAGAAATATTGGAGTGTTAGAATGGCAATGTTGGGTGGAATGGGGAGCCATATGAGAAGCATTTCAGCTCTTTTATCTGGCCACAGTACGGCAGCATAACCAAACAGAGCATTGTCTTTTATATATGACTAGCCATAACTATAGCCAGGGTATTGTGGACCATACATTGGATGAATCCAGGGGTCACTTCCTACAGGAGCGCACAGGAGTGGAGCTCTGGCAGTAGAGCGCCCAGGGGGCGGGCACATGCAACAAGCCCCACCCCCTGCTCCCAGCAGCCCTCAGTTATAACAAGAAGCAGCCAGGTATGTTGCAGAGCTCCTCCCGGCCCCCCCCCGGGCCAAAACAGTCCAGTGGCACCTTTAAGACCAGGTTTTATTCAGGTACAAGCTCTCCCTCCTCTGCCAGGACAGATCTGCACGTCCCCCCCCCAATAGCTAGCAATCCAAAACAGTCCAGTGGAGTCTGAGCGGTGGGTGCTGCCTTCTGACACACTCCCGGTGATGTCAGGGGGTGTGGCATATGCAAATAAGTTATGCTAATGAGTTATGCTAATGAGTTCCTGTGCCTCTTTTTCTATGAAATTACCCCTGCCCTGAAGTGAGTACAAAGCATTTCACCTGCCCTTGGCGGCTCCAGTGATCCCTTATTCACAACTAATTTACACCAGCCACTACTTGAATAGTCATACATCAGTTCTATTTTTGTTTTAGTTGGATGTGATAAGTGAAAGAGTGGAAGAGGGAATCTGTGAGATTATGACAACTGATTATTTTATACACACTGAGTGATATGCTTCTCTTTCCAACAATAGACAAAGGGACAACATGAGCTCTGGAGTTCAGAGAACTCACATTCTATCGCTTATGACTGCTGCCGTATCCTTTGATTGTATAGGTCTTCTGAAGACACGATGAACTAAAGATGTATATGGAAACTGCAGGACACAAACTGCTTTCGTTCAGAATTAACGACTGTCATCGCCTGGGCCAGCAAAAAGCTTGAACTAACTGCTGCTGAATGGTGCAAAAGAGCATGGAGTCCCACCGTATACCTCTGTACCTTTA
>NW_015176092.1:102852-112482 GCF_001447785.1 Gekko japonicus | reverse complement strand
CCAGGGGTCATTTCGTAGAAAAAGAGGTGCAGGAGCTCATTAGCACAACTTATTAGCATAACTTATTTGCATATGCCACGCCCCCTGGTATCACCGGAAGTGTGTCAGAAGGCAACACCCACTGCTCAGGCTCCACTGGACTATTTTGGATTGCTAGCTATTGAGGGGTGGGACGCACAGATCCTTGTGCTCCTCGTGGCCCGGGGCTGGTGGGAGCAGGGGGCAGGGTTTGTTGCATGTGCCCGCCCCCTGGGCTCTTTACTGCTGGAGCTCCGCTCCTGTGCACTCCTGCAGGAAATGACCCCTGGATATAAGGTGTGAGAACGCCCAGCGTACATTTATGATATTTCTTCAGCTATCAAAAGTTCAGTGAGACTGAGAAATAACATCTTTTGTACTGGGTAAAACATTCACTGTTAAATTGAAGACACAGACTACATTCAAACACAGCTTTCCTTACAGCTATGCTCCTCCTCCCCAGCGGTGCTTTCAACTGCAAGCTGATACTAGTGTTTATGGGACTTGAATTGACAAAAGCCATGCAGGATGGAGTACGGAAAAGAAACCAGGCAACATTTCTTTGCTTGGTTCTTCCATAAGCTACACTTCGGCCCCGGTCACACTGCAAAGTTGCCGCGGGAGAGGCACGGATGGTGGGCGGGTTATCCGGGCGCGATCACACCCCAACATCTGGGAAGTGGAGCGCACCCGTGGCTTACCGCCGATAATGCGAGTTAAAAAACTAGTACCTCCAAGGTACTAGTAAATGTTTGCCACAGGCTGCCTCCAGACTCCCATGGTGTGGTCGCGCCGGCGCATGGCATTCCCCTCCGGTCCCTCGTTTACCCGCCGGCGCGGAGGGAAGGACCTGTGGTGTGCCGACGGTGCGTCTGATCATGTAATCGCGGATCAAACTGTGCCGGGGCAATTAGCCACGCCTCCCCCCCGCGATATCCGGCCCGTGTGACCGGGGCCTTCCACTGGCTGGCACAGGAGCCGTTATTGGCACAAGGGACTGATGAGAAGGCCACTTTCACTCACTTCTCCATATTGTCTAGGCTGGTCCCCCGATCCTTAGCATCGGCTTTTATACATTGAAAAGATTTTTCTTTTTGGTTGCGAATATAAGGAAGATCTGCATCTGCGGTATCTTCCCCTTGCACTTGGTAGGTTAAACTTAATGAATGGGGTTAGACTTAACAGTGTCTGGGGGTTTTCTTGCCCTGATCTGGAAGCCCAGGCCAGCCCTATCTTGCCAGATCTCAGAAGCTAAGCGAGGTCAGCACAGATTAATATTTGGATGGGAGACCACCAGGGCTTTTTTTGTAGAAAAAGCCCAGCAGGAACTCGTTAGCATAATAGGCCACACCCAACAGCAGAAATTCATTAGCATATTAAGCCACAACCCTGACAGTGCAGCTCATTGGCATATAAGGCCACACCCCCATGCCTTCCCTTGGCTTGCCCAGGCGCCCTGTGGCTGCGGGGCACCTGGGCAAACCGGCCCTTGGACAGGCCGGGGAAGGCACAGGGAGGCATTTGAATGCCTCCCCGATCCTTTCATGGCCCCCACTGGCCTGCCCACCTTGGAGTCGCTGGGGGGGTCGCTCTCCAGGCCTTCCTTCTGTAGCCAGGCACGCAGAGGTTTTGGCTGTAGTGGCCGTGGCCAACTCTGAAGCCAGCCGGGAACTCCGTTCCTGTGCGTCCCTGCCCAAAAATAGCCCTGGAGACCACAAAGGAAGGCCAGGGTCACCGTCAGTCAGCTGTGACTTGATGCCACTTTCCAACAACAACAACTTTTTACTGACAAAGGGAACTTTGTCTCTCAAGAGTTTATACCCTGGGAATCTTGCTGGTCTTTAAGATGCTACTGGAGTCAAATCTTGCTCTTCTACCACAGACCAACATGGTTACCAATCTGAGGCCCTGGTCACATGGCAAAGTTGCCACGGGAGAGGCACGGAAGGTGGGCAGATTATCCGGGCGCAATCACAGCCCAACATCTGGGAAGTGGAGCGCACCCGTGGCTTACCGCCGACAATGCGCATTTAAAAACTAATACCTCCAAACAGGGGTCTTGTTGTAGAAAAAGAGCTGCCGGAGCTCATTAGCATAACTCATTAGCATAACTTATTTGCATATACCACGCCCCCTGACATCACCGGAAGTGACAGAAGGCCACACCCCCTGACATCACCGGAAGTGTGTCAGAAGGCCCGGACGGAATGAGGATCGAAGCAGAGGGCGGGGTAAAGAAGGGGGCGGGGCTTCACCACGTGACCGCCCCGCCCCCTAGAGGTTCTCTTCCGGAGCTCCGTACCTGAGAGCTCCCCCCCGACTAGAGCCCTGCCTCCAAGGTACTAGTAAACGTTTGCCACGGGCTGCCTCCAGACGCCTGTGGTGTGATTGTGCTGGCGTGCGGCATTCCCCTCCGGTCCCTCGTTTACCCGCTGGCGCCGAGGGAAGGACCCATGCTGTGCTGCCAGCATGTCTGATCGCGTAATTGCGGATCAAACTGCGCCGGGGCAATTAGCCATGCCTCCCCCGGCGATATCCGGCCCGTGTGCCCGGGGCCTGAAACTATCTTTTTGCTCCAACTTGCCCCTGCTTTCTACATCAAAGCTTCCTAGTGAGTGTATTTGCTTCTTTCAGCATGATTTGAGACTAGCTCCTGAAGCACAAAAATCCATGACCATTTTATGACATTTTTGTTAACTGTGATGCATCCATTAAGCATATAAGGTTTATTTTTAGCGTCTTCTGATAGACCCACGTGCGCTTCTTAATTAAACTGTTAGATAATTTGTTCCAGGGCTGGGTAAAACATTCACTGTTAAATTGAAGACACAGACTACATTCAAACACAGCTTTCCTTACAGCTTTGCAGGTATTTTGCAAAAGTTATACAGCACTTCCTTCCTGTTTTTGTATTCACGTATTTCACCCCAGTATTCAGTATGTACTAAACTTATTTTTAACGGCCTTTCCAGTCATCTCCTTGAGGCAGCTCACAAAAATAAATTAAATTAATAAAGCAATCAAAAATGTAAACCAAAAATGAACAGCGGTAATGACAATCACAAGGAGCCCCTTAAAATACAATAAAAATAGAATAGAATAGAATAGCAGCAATGGTCCACAAAAATGGGACCAATCCATTAAAATAAACCATGCAGAAAGCAGCAGCTCAGGTCAACCAGTAAGTAAAACTGATCGGGGAGGGGGGAAATCAGCTAAAGTCCTCAGAAAATTAATTTTCCTTTACAGTAGGATGGGACCAGGCAGATCTTGGGAGAGAACAGAATCTGGGAGAGAAAAGCTGGGAGAGAACAGAAGGGTGTGCAGGAAGTCCTAGTGATTCCATTGAAACACCTTTATTGTTAGTATCAGGGCTATTTTTGGGCAGGAACGCACAGGAACGGAGTTCCGACTGGCTTCAGAGTTGGCCACGCCCACTACAGCCAAAACCTCTGCGTGTGTGGCTACAGAGGGAAGGCCTGGAGAGCGACCACCCCCTGATGACTCCAAGGCGGGCGGGCCAGGGGGGCACCAGCCTTTCCCAGCCTATCCAAGGGCCAGCTTGCCCGGGCTCCCCACAGCCGCAGGGCACCTGGGCAAGCCAAGGAAAAGAATGGGTGTGGCCTAATATGCTAATGAGCTGCACTCTCAGGGGTGTGGCCTAATATGCTAATGAGTTCCTGCTGGGCTTTTTCTACAAAGAAAGCCCTGGTTAGTATGTTATACAATTGTTGTCCAAAGCTGCTATCCTATGCACACTTGGGTGTAAGTGCTATTGAATTCAGTGGAACGTATATTCAAGAAAGCATGCATAATGCTGCACATGAGTTACGCTGACTGAGGATCTTGCTTCCTTCGCCAGATCCAGCCATGACTTTGGATAGACATGCTTCTTCTTTGGTAATTAAGTGATTTGGCCTGTGGACTGGGCAAAAACCACTGCAAGCTGCAACTTCTTGGGGCATAACCTGGCCCTGTAGCACAAGGAGAAACTACATGAGAGCAAAGCTTCTCAGCACAGTGCTATGCTCAGGACATACTGACAGGAAACATCAAGATGGTGTAAGGAAGGACATCTGCTCAAGGCAAATACATCTGGTGAATGTGTTCGTGTTGATGTTCTCAGCATGCTTACTCTCAGGGGTCATTTCCTGCAGGAGCGCACAGGAGCGGAGCTCCGGCAGTAAAGAGCCCAGGGGGCGGGCACATGCAACAAGCCCCACTCCCTGCTCCCAGCAGCCCTCAGTCAGAGCAAGAAGCAGCCAGGTAAGCTGCAGAGCCCCGCCCCCGGCCCAAAACAGTCTGGTGGCACCTTTAAGACCAAGTTTTATTCAGGTACAAGCTCTCCCTCCTCTGAGAGGGCAGATCTGCACGTTCCCCCCTCCCCAATAGCTAGCAATCCAAAACAGTCCAGTGGAGCCTGAGCGGTGGGTGTTGCCTTCTGACACACTTCCGGTGATTTCAGGGGGTGTGGCAAATGCAAATAAGTTATGCAAATGAGTTATGTCAATGAGCTCCTGCACCTCTTTTTCTACGAAATGACCCCTGCTTACTCTCCAATGACAATTCCTCCTCCCCAACTGCATTTTAGTCTGATGCTAAAAAATGTTATTTATTCAGCCACAAGGTCATATACATAAATGGGTCAGAGTAAATACCATCTGAAAAACCCTATGCTAAAGACAGTTACTCAGACCATAATCCAGAAACCACACACACACATATATATAGGTTATCCCAGTTTATAGATATAATGAGTCCACAGTATTGAAGGAGAGAGGTTAGATTCTCATCCAGTATGAATCCAGCCCTTTCGGGGATCAGGGATACCACTTGGAATACAAGATGAAAGATGAACAAAACCCCAGAAAAACCAGAATATTATACAATGGCCTTTCAAGTAAAATATTCCACCACTTACGACAATGAGGTCGTGGAGCAGCCCCAAATGGATTATTTCACCCAAACAAAGTGCATCAGAGCCTGTATAAACCAGAAAGCAACTATCTGAAGGGGTTCAATTCATCATAAAGAAGCAATGGAACCTGTTTACTGTGTAAACTAATAATCTAATTTTGTTGTTATATTCTCAAACCAATGTGCACCAACATTGATCAATTCTAAACAAGAGATTTACATGTTATATTAAGGCCAAAAGCAACTACTGGTATATCCTGTAACTTTCGCCTACTACAACAATCAGATCCAACTTTGTGCGGACTTGGGCACCGGTTTTAGAATTTATGTCATCAAAAGTATATTACTTTCAAACCCTTTGTATCATACATGGTTATTATGCAACTGAAATATCATCCAATGACCATTAACCCTCAAACAACTCTCTACAAATAATAAAATAAATAGGTTTACTCAGAGTAAAGTGCCAAAATTTAGTATTAGATGTAATGCCACTTTATATTCTATGCATTGTTACGTTTGCTGTGTTATATTATATTATGCTTGATTTACACCTAGTTAAGTTGTATATGGTTTCTTAATATATGGTTATGTAAAATTGTTATGCACAAATATAAAAGAAGAAAAAAATAATTTTTTAAAAAATCAGTTGTTTTGATGTAATTAAGGGGGGAAAGGACAGCAAAACAATAAATATGTCAAAGTAGGGAATAAATACATAAAGGCATCTTTTCTAATTGTGGGAAGTTGGTAAACCTTAGAATGTTACCCTCAGTGTCATGCCATCACCAGTGTTCCTTCTAAGCTGAGTTAGAGTGAGCTAGCTCACAGTTTTTTAACCTCCGGCTCACACAGTTTTGTCTCAGCTCAGGAAGGAGGGCTCCAGAGCAAACTAATTTATGCAGTAGCCAAATTGCTCACTCACAACTTTAATGCCAGTAGCTCACAAAGTAGAATTTTTGCTCACCAGACTCCACAGCATAGAGGGAACATTGGCCATCACTTCTGTTTTTTGCAGAAGTGACAATGTATGCCAAAATGATGCCAATGTGCCCACTCCATTCCTCCACTCCCAGCCTTTGAGGCCCTGGCTGACGATGGGGGGGGGGGGCTGGGACCCCTAACTTCACTGTAAACTAGGAGCCCATGCAAAAGAGCTGATAAAGGAGAAGTTACTATTTCTAAAATGATAATTTATGCCAAAAGGGAGCTTTTAATGGTCTAGGATTCCACAGATGTTCTGAGGGAAGGGGCTAAAATTTGTTCCCTTATTAAAAGATTAAAGTTTCCCCTAATTTTGTACTGTGGTTTATTAATGTCTCAATGATTCATTTTAGTTTGTGAACAGACTGATCCAAATTAGATTTATGAATCTGAGTGATTTGGTATTCTGATGATGACTCTGTGGTTAATTCTGATGATGTATTCTAGGAATTTGGACTGCAGTTCAGACGTAGTCATTGCTGGTTCACATGAACTGGACAAGACGTGGAAGGGCAGCCATGTGCCTGCACTTCTTTCCACACTTAGGAGTTGCAGATCTTTTCCACATTCAGATTTGTGAACCCCAAATTAATTCCTAAATTATAGCAAAAATTGGGAAGGGAGAGAGAGCAGAATCACTATATATTTTCACCTCTGTATAATGCAGGGCTATTTTTGGGCAGGAACGCACAGGAACGGAGTTCCGGCTGGCTCCCAAGTTGGCCACGCCCAGCAGGAACTCATTAGCATAATAGGTCACACCCAAATGTAGAAACTCATTAGGATTGGCTACATTAGGGGTGTGTGGCCTAACATACAAAGGAGTTCCTGCTACAAAAAAAGGCCCTGGGTTTTGACAACAAACAAGGTAAACAGAATAACAAGCAAAAGGTGGGTGTAGCTGGATAACCACACTTCTGGTAACATGGGGGTGCATCCTAATGTGCTAATGAGCTGTGCGGTCAGGGGTGTGGCCTAATATGCTAATGAGTTCCTGCTGTTGGGTGTGGCCTATTATGCTGATGAGTTCCTGCTGGGCTTTTTCTACAAAAAGAGCCCTGGTATAATGTATGAACTGACTCTGTCCAAAGTCAACCTGCTTCCAGTCTTTTGTTTTACTTCCTTCTTTGTCTCAGTTTCCCCCACTCTGCTTTAATGTGTACTGTATTTCTTGTTACAGCTTTAGTGCATCCATAACTTAAACGTGTGTGGTTTGTGGTATCCTCATCTCCGTCTAATGGCCTTTTAAAATATCAACAGAAAGAAGAGTGGTGTTCCATTTGTGTTTGTTCAGAACAATATTTCCCTTAGCAGTCAACTCCAATATAATCCATGGAGAAGACTGTTAACTGTCAAGCTCCCTAAGAATTAGCATAACCACAGTGGAAGTAGGCACTTGCCTCTGGAAAAAAACCAAAACATTTTCTTCACAAGGAGACAACTGAAGGCCCACTGTAGCATTATCTTGGTAGTTTATTTAATTTAAAATATTTATAACTTGCTCTTCTGTTGTACATTCAAAGTGGCGTTCCTGCAGCTTGGGATGTTCTGATAATGTGGGGAAATCCAGGCCACGAAACAGAAGCCCATGGCAGAGCTCCAGCCTTCCTTCACAAAGCTTAAAGCCAGCTGCCTTGGCTTCCAGCTGAGTACCAGATAGGGCTGCCAAGTCCCGTTGAATCGCGGCGGGGGATCGTCATTCTTCACAGGAGCTCTGCTGCGGGGGACGGCAACAGGTGTTGCACCGCCGTCGCCAGGATGGGACACCCCATTGCCAGAGCGACGCGTAGCGCCACATCCTGGCGACGGCGGTGCAACGCCTGTTGCCGTCCCCCGTGGGAGAGCTCCTGTGAAGAATGACGATCCCCCGCCGCGATTCAACGAGACTTGGCAGCCCTAGTACCAGATCAAGTTCAAGGTTATGGTATTAACCTTAAAATCCCTGTGTGGTCTGGGACCAGCATATCTGTAGGATTGTCTCTCCCACTATGTGTTCTTCCAATCAACATCTACTGGTGATCCCCAGCCCAAGAGATGTCCACTTAGTCTCAACCAGAGCCTTTTCGGCCCTGGCTATGGCCTGGCGGAACAGCCTCCCAAGTGAGATCAGGACCCTGCAGAACTTGTTGCAGTTCCACAGGGCCTGTAAAACGGAGATGTTCCATCAGGCCTTTGGTTGTGGCAGTGGATATCAAACTATAATTCTCCCCCCGTCTTCACCCACCTGTTCCATCTGCCAGCAATATTTGCGGGCATTACTTTATGCAGGGCTTTTTTTGTAGAAAAAGCCCAGCAGGAACTCATTAGCATAATAGGCCACATTTCCCAGTGGAAACAATGGAAGAGGCTTGAAGGCCCATTGGAGATAATGGGAGCCAGGAATGCCAATTGACTTCTATGGGCTCCACTGAAATACATTGCAGCACAAAAAAAGCTGCAAAGAAAATGTGGAATGGTTTTTCCATTAAGGGGCGTGGGGGGCTTGTACGTGAGAGTCCTTGCTAATCCTTGTTTGATTTTCATAATGAGCTGTGTTGTCAGGGGTGTGGCCTAATATGCTAATGAGTTTCTGCTGTTGGGTGTGGCCTATTATGCTAATGAGCTCCTGCTGGGCATGGCCAACTCAGGAGCCAGCCAGAACTCCGTTCCTGTGCGTTCCTGCCCAAAAAGAGCCCTGTGACTTTATGTTATTACTGGTGGCAGTTTTGCCACTTGTTAAACCAGGGCTCTTTTTGTATTAAAAGCCCAGCAGGAACTTATTAGCTTAATAGGCCACACCCAACAGCCGAAGTTCATTAGCATATTAGGCCACACTCCCGACAACACAGCTCATTAGCATATTAGGCCAAACTTCTCTCTGGGTTGCACACGGCAAGAGGAAATTTTTAAAAGGACTCTGATCTGAATGTCCCCGCCTCAGTCTTGTTCATGCAGATCCGCTTACCATTTAAAAACAGACACCCTGTGAGGTAGGTGGCGCTGAGAGAGCTCTTTCGAGGTCTTTCGAGGACTGCTCTTGACAGAACTTGTGAGTGACCCAAGGTCACACCACCAGCTGCAAGTAGAGGCATGGGGAATCAAACCCGGTTCTCCCAGATTAGAGTCCATACTCCTAACCACTATACCAAACTGTAACTCAAAACCTTTAGAAGCAAGTATAAGAAACACAGGACACCCTCTCCACCGCATTAGAGCCTTTAAACAGATCATTTCCAAAACAGTCCTTCAAAGTCTAATTACATGAACTAAGCAGCAAGCAAGATACACTGTTTTGAAAAGTATTTCCCTCATAAATACTCAGAGATCCTGTGGTCTCCCAGCAGTGACATTCACAAGCAACGGACAACCCAGAAAACTAAAGATGCATCAGAGTCCTTGACACGATGCTTAAGCAATGGGGAAGGGGGGAGAGAATGAGAAGGCACTTATGTAAACCAAAAACACTGGGACACACTTCAGCACAAACGAGGAATACCTGAATAAAACTTGGTCTTAGAGGTGCCACTGGATTGTTTTGAATTGCTAGCTATGGGGTGGGGGGGATGCGCAGATCTGCCCTCACAGAGTAGGGAGAGCTTGTAGCTGAATAAATTTTGGCCTTAAAGGTGACACTGGACCTTTTGGAATTGCTAGCTATGGAAGGGGGGAACGCACAAATCTGTGAAGAAAGGAAGGAAGAGAAGGAAAGAGGGAGGAAAAGAGAGAAAGAAA
>NW_015176092.1:99829-102747 GCF_001447785.1 Gekko japonicus | reverse complement strand
CATCAAGCCCCCTCACCCCCCACCCCCTGCGGATCCCTCACTCACCCGGGTCCAGGAAAGCCAGCACGGATGCTCTTCGGGCCTCCTGAAGAGGTCGGCGGGCAGGCTTTTTGGGCCTGGCCTGGTAAGGCCGGGGGGGAGAGCTTGCTGCATATGCCCGCCCCCTGGACTTGGAAGGTAGCCGGAACACCGTTCCAGTGCGTTCTGCCCCCAAAATAGCCCTGCATTAAACTATCAGACCTCCTGAGAATACATACATGTTTTATTAGAACACAAAGAAGCCCCACGGTAGGATTCTCCCATCTGACCACAGTCTTCCAAACATTAATAAGCAATGAAGGAAGGAACCATCTAAGTAACCCACTTTCTACCTCCCCTGGAGGAAGCCCCTTAAATATAACAATTTATGTTAATATATGCAAATTTTATTTCCTCATGGGCTAATGAGTCTGAATACAAAGGTAAATTAAGGTTAAGCATTATACAACTGAGAGAGGAGACCTTGATGACAATTTTGTCCTCATATGTATTCAAGCAACACAATCACAGGACCTAATAACATCAGCTATGCCATCTTGGGCATTTACTTGCTTATCCTTCAATGTAATATATGCCATCAGGTGTCCGCTATGCCTTTCTGCTCTCTACACTGAATAGTACAGGAGGAAACATTAAAGGCAGACCCAGTTAGAAAGTTAAAAATCTATGGGTAAGCTAACTACCATCTATGAGAGGTATCCTTACCTATAGTGAGTGAGAAATCTGAAGACCTATTTAAGACCTGAGTGGAAGAATACATTAACTTTCTTGATGAATTTTTATGCAGAAAGTTTGCATTGGATTCTCCCGGCTAAGTGGTTTTTATAGGAGAACAGTGGTCAGTCCCTAAACAAAAGAATAAATGGACACAAATCTGACATTAAAAAATGCCAACATTCAGAAAGCACATTTTAATCTTTCAGGACAGGCTACTACTGATTTAAAATCACTATTTACAATATTATACAGTATGGAGAACAACTTACATCTTACAAAATATACAAATTGGACTAAATAGTTTCAGAATACATTTAACTACTGGAATCACTTTAGCAGGATTTACTTTTGTTTGACAACCCACTGGATCGCAAGGTTGAAATGTCAGCTTTAATCTGCTTTTCCTACATAGATGACCTGTGTCAGGCTATCTGTACTGGGGATTCCACTTGGCTCTTAATTGCTTTCTTAGTAGTTTTTGGTTGAAGGATTCACACACTGTCTAAAATCTCATTCTGATTTCAGCCTTTAGTTTCCTGTGCTATTAATTACAGTTGCTTTGTGCCAAATAAATGTGTAATGACTGCCTCTCTAAAGTCCTTTTCCTTACATTAGAAACTTGTTCTTTTAGATGCTAATGTTATATGAATATTATTTTTAGCTGAAGAGTGAATTGTGTGGTTTTTTCTTCAAGAAAAGACAAATCAAAATCCATTTCATTAAGAGTGGATGCAGAGGTCAGTCTTCAGGGTGTGCTCTGTCATAAGGCTGTTAGGAAGCTTTGAAATGTCAGGAGCTACCCTTTAATAAGGAGCTGCAGTGGCTCAAGTGGTTAAGACGCTGAACTGCAGGCTGTGGAAGGTCAGTAGTTCAGCAGTTCGAGACCCGAGTGTGCCGCATGACGGAGTGAGCTCCCATCTCTAGTTCTATCTCCTGCCAACCTAGCAGTTCGAAAGCAAGAAATTGCAAGTAGATAAATAGGGACCACTTCGGGGGGAAGGTAACAGCGTTCCGTGCACCTTGGTGTTTAGTCATGCCAGCCACATGACCACAGAAACAGCGCTGGCTCTTCGGCTTTGAAACGGAGATGAGCACCGCAACTCTAGAGTCGGATTCGACTGGCTTGCGAGCAAGGAAAACCTTTACCTTTACTTACCCTTTAATAATCAAGGATTTCCATGCATTGGCCAAAGGAAGACTGTGGGTGTATATACAGCCATGCTGCTTTAGACTGAGGATGCACAGGAAGGGGAGAGGGGAGTTAATGCTTCAACCACCGCTCGGTTTCACAAACCAAAACTAGGCCCCTTCTTCATGCTCTTAGTAGTATTGTAAAGGACAAAGATGGGTTTGAAAGGACACAGTGGAGTGGCATAAATTCACAAGTAATCATTCTGGGGTCAGCACCATGATATCACTACTTCTGTCAGCACCATTCTTTGAGGACGGTGCTTTAGTATCTCCTTTACAAACACATTTTTCTTTAAACTGAAAGGAACCCATAAGAATACAAGAGAAACCATGTTGGATCAGGCCAATGGCCCATCCAGTCCCACACTCTGTGTCACACAGTGGCCAAAACCCAGGTGCCATCAGGAGGTCCACCAGTAGGGCCAGACTCCAGAAGCCCTCCCACTGTTGCTCCCCAAGCACCAGTTGAAAAGGGTCAGAGATTCAGACCGACATTCTGTATCTTTGCTCCCCAAGCACCAGTTGAAAAGGGTCAGTGATTCCCTCAGAGCTTCAGACCGACATTCTGTATCATAGACAAGAAGATATTTACGAAGGAAAAAAAACACAGTATTCAGGAGCACAGCAGGAAAGAGAACTCCTAAGTAAACTCAGTAGTCATAGCATAAGGAGACAAGTCCTCTTGTGGATTAAAAGCTGGTTAATTAGCAGGAAACAGAGAGTGAGTATAAATGGGCAGTTTTCATAGTGGAGGGTGGTAAGCAGTGGGCCTACCGGGCCCAGTGCTTTTTAACTTGTTCATTAATTATTTGGAGTTAGGAATAAGCAGTGAAGTGGGTAAGTTTTCAGATGATACTAAGGCCTCGGCCACACGGGCAGGAAAATGCAGGGGGAGGCATGGCTGTTTGCCCCGGAGCAAACTAACACGCGACTGCACAATCAGGCATCGGGTTGAGGTCCTGTTGAGCTCC
>NW_015176092.1:52387-99610 GCF_001447785.1 Gekko japonicus | reverse complement strand
AGAGAGTGAGTATAAATGGGCAATTTTCACAGTGGAGGGTGGTAAGCAGTGGGGTACCGCAGAGCTCAGTACTGGGTCAGATGCTTTTTAACTTTATTAACTTCATTAATGATTTGGAGTTGAGAGTAAGCAGTGAAGTGGCTAAAGTTGCGGATGACACGAAATTGTTCAGGGTGGTGAAAACCAGGGAGGATTGTGAGGCACTCAAGAGGGATCTGTTGAGGCTGAATGAGTGGACATCAGTGTAGGAAATGAGGTTCAACATGGGCAAGTGCAAAGTAATGCATATTGGAGCCAAAGATCCTAACTATAAATATATGTTGATGGCGTCTGAACTGGCGGAGACTGACCAGGAGAGAGATCTTGGAGTTGTGGTAGATAATTCACTGAAAATGTCAACCCAGTGTGCTATGGCAGTAACAAAAAGCAAATGCTATGCTGGGGATTATTAGGAAGGGAACTGAAAACAAATCAGCCAGTATCATAATGTCCCTGTATAAATTGAGGGTGGGGCCTCATTTGGAATACTGTGTACAGTTCTGCTCACTGCACCTCAAAAATGATATTATAGTATTGGAAAAAGTGCAGAAAAGGGCAACTAAAATGATTAAGGAGATGGAACACTTTCCCTATGAAGAAAGATTAAGGTGTTTGGAGAAACGACGGCTGAGGGCTGACATGATAGAGGTTTACAAGATAATGCATGGAATAGAGCAGGTAGAGAAAGAAATACTTTTCTCCCTTTCTCACAATACAAGAACTTGTGGGAACTCAATGAAATTAATGAGCAGTAGGTTTGGAACAGATAAAAGGAAGTACTTCTTCACCCAAAGAGTGATTAACACATGGAATTCACTGCCACAGGAGGTGGTAGCAACTCCAAGTATAGAAAGCTTCAAGGGGGGATTAGATAAACATATGGAGCAGAGGTCCATCAGTGGATGTTAGCCACAAGGTTAGATGGAACACTATATCTGGGGCAATGATGCACTGTATTCTTGGTTCTTGGGGGGCAACAGTGGGAGGGCTTCTGGAGTCTGTCTCTGCTGATGGACCTCCTGATGGCATCAGGTTTTTGGCCACTGTGACACAGAGAGTTGGACTGAATGGGCCATTGGCCTGATCCAACATAGCTTCTCTTAGGTTCTTACTATCCTAGTTTTCTCTGGCACTACATTCCCTCTCAGATCCTTTAGCTGGAGCAGGATGTTAAGGATGAAACAAGTTGTGAGGCTTAGTTTGGATTTTAATTTGTCAGTCTCATTAGGTTTTATCAGATCTTTTCATTCTCTGCCAGCATGGAGCCAAGACAAAAGCAGTGTGCAGGAGAAAGAAATAACCCAGAGTGTTCTTGTTTGGCTAAAACACCCATACAATGGTCCATTCAGCATCTAGCATTCACTCCACATTTTCTCAGCACTGGACCTGGTTTTCCCTTGCCTCAGAACATCTGTTTTCATTGCATTGCTTTGGATTCTGCTTTCTGCATTGGCTAGTGTCAGCTTGCCATCTATTTTGTTTTCAATTCTCGCTCCAGCATTGGTATGCAGATTTTCCTGTGTCAGTACTTGCCTCAGCGGTCATTCGCCACCTGAGCCAAGTAATTCATGGTGAGGTGATAAATACAGAGGGGGAAACAGGAGTGGGGGAACTGTCGGAGATCAATGAAGCCATGTCAAGTTGTCTGCTAATTGTTCCCTTCGAATCAGAAGTGGAGTGAAAAGTACGCAGACGGAGAGTGATTTCAGCACAGTGTACTTTATTCAATCAGGAACAAGACAGCTTTGGCCGGCTCGCAGGCCGGCTTATATTCCCCGAGAAACCGCCACCCAAAACACCCCCCCCCCACTTCCCAATAGGTTATTTACAGTGGCCGAGAGTCCCATTGGCTCTCAGCCAGGAACCTAGCCCCCTGATTGGAGTGGACTCGGATCCGCATAGTCCATTGTCTCTTGGAGCGAAGCTCAACGTTTGTCTCTGGACTTGTCTGGACTTGTCAGGACTGGATACATTACATGGAGGAAGTTGTCCGCTAATTGTTCCCTTCGAATCAGAAGTGGAGGAAGGAAAAGGTGCAGCTCAAAACCACATTCAGATACCACAGGGCAATGCCGCACTGACTGTGAAATCGCTTCTGAATGGCCATGAATCTATGCAGAAGGTACCATAAAACCCAATGAACAAAGAAAGTGAAAGTGGCATGCAGTGTAGAGGGAGATTAACCTCCTGATGTGGCTGTGGGAAAAACTGTGAGGAAATGGATGGGTACAGAATCAGCCAATGCCTCCCTTTCATGTTTAGATCCCAAGAACTGCAGGCATGACAGTTCAATCCAGAGGAACTGTTTGAGGAAAGCCATAATGAATGTCCCTCTATACCTCTAAAGGGCATCAGTACAAACTGAACTTTGTGAAACAGGCGCAAGCTGTGACAAACAGTGCATTTCCCCAGCCACACCCAGTTAAGAAACTGTCCTCTCTTTTATACTCATCTGATCTGACCATGCTGATGCAGGCTACCATAATCATAAGATCTGCTTACTGTAAAGTGATTTACATGGTCTACATGAGTTTCTGCTGTTTGGTGTGGCCTATTATGCTAATAAGTTCCTTCTGAGCTTCTTCTACAAAAAAGCCCTGGGCATGACAGTTCAATCCAGAGGTACTGTTTGAGGACAGCCATAATAATGAATGTCCCTCTATACCTCTAAAGGGCATCAATACAAGCTGAACTTTGTAAAACAGGCGCAAGCTATGACAAACAGTGCATTTTTCCAGCCACACCCAGTTAAGAAACTGTCCTCTCTTTTATATTCATCTGATCTGACCATGCTGCTACCATAATCATAAGATCTGCTTACTGTAAAGTGCTTTACATGGTCTACTCTTGAAGACTTTAGCTGGTGGAAAAGTGCAGTTGCTTTCTGCTCACTGGGGTCTGGTGAAATATGCTGATTTCTATGATTTTGAAACAATTGCATGGGCTTCCACTTTTGTTCAAAGTTCAGTTCAGAATGCTAGCCTGGAGGAAAAAAACCCCTTTTGTTCCTTTAACAGAGGTTTAATGGGATGTTATTTAGCAGGCCAGATAATGAAACTGAAGCTCAAATACTTTGGCCACCCAATGAGAAGGGAGCACTCACTGGAGAAGACCCTGATGCTGGGAAAGATTGAATGTCAAAGAAGACGGGGACAGCAAAGGATGAGATGGTTAGACAGTGTCATAGATGCCATGAACATGAAATTGAGCAAACTTCAGAGGACGGCGGAAGACAGGAAGGCCTGGCGGGATCTGGTCCATGGGGTCGCGAAGAGTCGGACTCGACTGTGCGACTGAACAACAACAACAACAATTATTTACCACCATCCCATGGACAGTTTTGCCTGTCCACTTCTTTGCATCAGTCCTCTATTAAACAGACATTATATTTTTCTCCAGGCCAGTTGGCAACCATATTTAATACCCTCCAAGTTCTGTGGCCTGCCCATCGCTGCTCTCTTTCCAATACTGCGACAGGAGAGGAGGTTAAGGAGCAGCCTCAGTACTACCTGCAAGCTTCTGCCTGGCCTGGACAGGGCTCCCTAGATTAGGGGTGTCAAACATAAGGCCCGGGGGCCAGATCTGGCCTGTCCAGGGTTGTTATGGGGCCTGCAAGCAACTAGTGCAAGGGAGGGAATAGGGGACAGCTCAGGGGGGAGTGGGCGGAGCCACTCCGATTCTTGCTTCAGCATGGTGGAACAACCTCGTCTGTAGCTGTAAAGCAGTGTGAGTATCTGCCCAGTGCTGCACTGCTGGCTGTCTAGTCCGCCCCTATGGGTTTTCCTCTGCACCCCCCTCCCAGCCCATGGGGCCTTGCAGTGAGGATACACCAACTCGGAGCTTATCAGCTGCTGTCCTTTATACAGTTTCTATCTCTGGTACCTGACAATACGTTTTAAGGCACACATGGCCCGGCCCGACAAAGTGACATTTATGGCCCTCATAACAAATGAGTTTGACACCTCTGCCCTAGATCATAGGTCAGTCTTTTGTGTGGATGACCTAAACTGTCTGAGCAATGATTAAAATGACAGAAAAATAAAACCCATTTCAAAGAGCAATAAGGGGACAGAGGTTTCTTTCACAAAAGTATGGGAAAGGTCATGCCTTTCAGTGGAAGCAGGAACGAGGGGGTGGAGGCGCACGAGGATGGAATCCACATGCCACATTCCTGTGCCACTCACTGCTGCCACCATTAGGGATGTGCAAGAAAAAAATCGTTTCCCCCCCGGAAAATCAGACCTGAAAATATCTATAGTTCCCTATATTCCTGAATCCCAATCAAATTGCCGACATTTGCTGGATTAATGGAGAAAGCAAGAGAGTAGAAGTATAAAGAAAACAGTTGTGAGTGTCTGACCCACAAATCAAGCAGTCAACAAGACTTGCAAAGAAAATGCTTACTATGTATTACAGTCTTAAGCACTACGCACTACAACACAATAAAGCAATTCCTACAAATCATAAGAAAATCCTAGTGCAAAGGTACATCATCAACGTCGTCTCCGGATTATATAACAACGTTTCAAAATTGGATCTTCCTCAGGAAATGTTAGAGTGGTACAAAAATTCTCTTGTTCATAAAGTGCTTTACAACAAGTCATGAAAGATAATACATTCAGATAGGACCCTGATCTCAGTAAATGTTCAGGCTCAAGTATGCGTCTAAGCTTCTAATGGATCCTACAGGGCTCTTTTTGTAGCAGGAACTCATTTGCATATTAAGTGACACACCCCTAATGTAGCCAATCCTCCAAGAGCTTACAGTAGCCCCTGTAAGAAGAGCTCTGTAAGCTCTTGGAGGATTGGCTACATTAGGGGTGTGTGGCCTAATATGCAAAGGAGTTCTCACTCCACTTACTGAGATCAGCGTCCTATCTGAATGTATTATCTTTCATGACTTGTTGTAAAGTCCCTCCCCCCCCTCCTCAAACCACATCCTCCCCAGGCTCTATCCCCAAATTTCCAGGAATTTCCCACCACAGAGTTGGCAACCTTAATATGGACACTCACCTACTGCCAGACTGCCATGGATCCTTTGATCCAGAGTAAAGGGATGTGTTTTGGGGTTTTGTTCCAGCTCAAAGGTGAAAACCTCACGAGCCGCACAACTTCTCAGAATGAGGATGAAGAAAGATGGAGGAGAACAAATCTCATCATCGTTGGGAAGGAAAGATGGATCAAACACTTTGTGTCTAAAGCATGCTACTTTTTAAAAAAAATTAGCAAATATCCTTAAAGGAACCTTAAAAAAAACCCCAGAACCACATTCTAACAATGTTGTTCTACTATGAAGTATGTACTTGATAATCATTTGTTTATTCTATTGGCTGGAATCTGAAACACCAAACTCTTTCTATTACTCTGGCCTTTCTTTTTCTTTCAAGATATACTTAGATTCTGTGGAGACTATAATAAGCAGTTAGCAAATACAATTCTGCGCTCACACTGGGAACTTGTTTCCAAGAGTGATAACCAATGATTTATCACTGAAAGCAGTTTTTAAAAAAAGGTCAGAGTTTCTTATCTCTTTCAGATGGCTTTTGCATCTTTCTGCACCTGTGGGCAAAATGCAGGCCTATTCATCAAAATGGAAAAGTCAGAAACTGCTCCAGAGAAAAGTAGTAATCTCTGTAATTATACCGAGCTGGGCAATTTTGCCTGTACCCAACACCATAATTGAAAACATAACAGTAACCACAGAACTGAAGCTAATTTGCATATTGGAGCTCTATGCAGTTAACCAAATCCACATATCATTGACAAAAATGAAATGAAACAGTAGTCAATTTGGAGCTTGTGGCCTTAATCTTTCCTTCCCGAAACACCATTATTATGGACCCATATAACGTCAATGTGGGAAAAGGTTCAATTAAACCTCTCAACAGTATTAATAAAATTGTAAATATCAGTTTCATTATTCCTGAACCTTACATGGCTTAAGAACATTTTAGAATCATTAGACTGTATATAACAAAATAACCAAGATAAAGATATACATGAAAATCACTGTTTCATTTCATTACCATGATTTCCAAAATGGTCTTAGGAATCCAATATTCTTAGTGAAATGAAACTACCCTCTCGGAAGAAATTCATGTTGTTTTCAAGTTCAGGTGCTGCTAGGTGGCTATGGCATGTGCTTGTGTTCTTCCTTGATTCTACCAATTTCTTGCACTATGGCATTTCTCCCTTCCAATCAGATCCTTGCAAGGGAGGAGCACAGAATGCTTTCAACCAATCTTCTTTGGAAACAAGCCTCAGAGAGCTGTAGTTCTCTTTCCATCTCTCCTTTGTGTATGGGGAAGCCCTTTCGGTCTTCTGTTGCTGGGTAAATAGAGAGCTGGGGCAGCTTCTTCATGGGCCTATGGAATTCATCCCCTCGGTCCAATTTCTTGACACTTGGTTCTTTAGTAGACAGGCAGCAATATTGCTGCAATACTGATGTCATTTAGCTGAAAAACAGTCTCTCCAGTTGCCCCGAAAAGTCTCCCAGGGGACATAATGGTGGGATGTACTAAAAGAAATGATAGGAATGGCCATTGGGAACAATAGGAGATGCCTGAAAGCTTGTTGGATAAAATGGGAGCCAGGATGCCAATTGACTTGCACAGGGTTCATTGAAATATATTACAGAACACAAAAGTTGCAATGGAAATGTGGAACAGATTATGGAGAAACCTCCCGTGGGCCTGAAACGAAAGCCCCCAGAGTAACAGTCCTTGAGACCAAATAACCTGCTCTGGGATTGGAATGACAGGCCTCAGAGTGGAATGCTGGCCAGGGACTGGAGTCAGTCCTCTGCGGGGTGTCATTCCAATCCCAGAGCAGGTTATTTGGTCTCAAGGACTGTCACTCTGAGGGCTTTCATTTCAGTTCCAGAGCATAAACTCCTGTCCCAGGGGCAATCATTCCACTCTGGGGGCTGTCATTCCAGTCCCACAGCAATTTATATGGTCCCGGGAACAGTCATTTCACTCTGGGGGCTTTCATTTCTATGGGTGTATGGATTCTTGTCTGCAGAACACATTTTTCTGTCTTTACTCTCCCACAGTAGTTTGAAATCAGCCCCCCCTATTCTGTTCCTGTGGATCTGCCCCTCCCCCCAAACAGGATTTTTGGGGACCGGTTCAGGCTGCCATAGGAGGGAGGATGCAAGAAAGTCACACTTTTGAGGTGGCAATGCTTGCACCCACAGAAGCGCTAATTTGGATCCAAGCCACAATGGTGAATTAGATGGAAACTTGCTTTCATCCAGCAGAGGTCTTCCTATGTTCACATAGCTCAGTGGTCTCTGGCCAAACACCACCACCCCTCAGGCTACTTGAAAGTTGCAGGACTGATGTGAAGATAAAGTTAGGTAACTTACCCAATGTAAGCCTCTCTGCACTTTTTGAAAGAAAGCAGGGATTGATTTGCCAAATAATTTTCTTTGAAAACTGTACTTCGCTGTGGATTATGTTATGTAATGCATCACCACACAGTCTACATAGTACAGTGTGGAATTTTTTGTAGCAGAACAGAATCACAAGGAAATCTTGCTATTGCTATTATTAGTCAAGAATGCATAAGGGCTGATACTTCCCCTGTTTGTGCTCCTGCAATTTGTGTAGGAAAGTAGTCAAAAAATATCTCCGGTCAGGCACATCTTTGCAATGTTCCTCAAACCTTCCAAATGCATTGTCTGAGAGAGAACAAATTGTGTCAGCCTTCTGAGAAAGTGGCCTGGATATCAGACCCACAAAACCAAACAAGGACCCACGGTAAGTAGGAAAACCAAAATACAACAAGTACTGTGCACAGATGATTATAACATATCATAAATAATTTTATATTTTTTGAAAAATATGTTTACAATAATTTCTACATATATAATTAATCATCTTAATCACAATTCACAATATAAGAGATATCAAAAATATCAAATATCATCTCCAAGAATCTCAAAAGCTATTGTACAACCTTACATGTTACATGTTATAAAGAGACTTTAAGGAGTCCTCCCTTTTGAAACTTGTATTTAACAGAGGAGGACTATTGTTAATTATAAGGTTGTACAATAGCTTTTGAGATTCTTGGAGATGATATTTGATATTTTTGATTATTACAAAATTATTGTAAAAATATTTTTCAAAAAATATAAAATTATTTATGATATATTATAATCATCTGTGCACGGTACTTGTTATATGTTGGATATCAGACCCAGCATCTACGCCCGTTTCTTCCCCAGACCCTTATATGGGCTCTTATATGTTTTTAATGGCCTTTCTAACAAATACATGTATTTTTGTATACAACAAGTATACCCTAGGTTTTTAATATCGGCCCTTTATCAGGATTCTTTCTTACCCTAGTGGTTCTTGATTCCAGTTATTGGGTCAAGTTTGCCTTTCCCTCCCTGTGTCTTACTGTCTTCCCCAGACCTATCAAGCAATGAAGTGAACCCAGGTCTCCACAAACACACTGGCTGTTCTACTCCTCTACCTCGCCTGTGTCCACACATGAGATGCCAGACAGTATGCCTACCCATCACTCAAAAAAGCTGGATTGCAAAGAGCTGTGTCCTTTTAAAATCTTTGTAGCTCATAGCTGAGGTGCAGGACTTGGCAACCATCTGGCCTGCTCTTTTACTTACGGGCTTAATTAAGCTTCGGCTTTTGTCCGACCAGCGTCTGTCAAACCTGCTCTCTCAGTCTCTCCAAGATTCTGCCTTTGACTCACTGCAATGCTGTTTGCTACCCACTACTATCTACTGCGGTGGCTCAAGTGGTTGAGACGCTGAACTGCAGGCTGTGGAAGGTCAGTAGTTCAGCGGTTCAAGACCCGGGTGCCGCAAGACAGGGTGAGCTCCCGTCTCTAGTTCCAGCTCCTGCCAACCTAGCAGTTCGAAAGCAAGACATTGCAAGTAGATAAATAGGTACCACTTCGGTGGGAAGGTAACAGCGTTCCGTGCGCCTCGGTGTTTAGTCATGCCGGCCACATGACCACGGAAACGTCTTCGGACAGCGCTGGCTCTTCGGCTTGGAAACGGAGATGAGCACCGCAACCCTAGAGTCGGATTCGACTGGCTTTCGAGCAAGGGAGACCTTTACCTTTGCCTTTACTATCTCTGTGCTGCTTCCAGCCCACAGGCTTGGGCTAACCTCATGCCACCTACTGTAGTCCGCCTCCTGCAGGGATTGGATGGAGTTATTCATTGTACCCCATCCCTGTAAGTCTGATGATTTTTTTCACCTTAGCCTGGTTTCTCCTGCATGTCTCTCAACAGAGTTCCCTCAGACCACACTGTATTACTCTTTTGAATAGTATACGTACCAGGGGTCATTTCGTAGAAAAAGAGCTGCAGGAGCTCATTAGCATACCTAATAGGCTATTAGCATAATAGCTAATTAGCATATGCCATGCCCCCTGACATCACTGGAAGTGATGTCAGAAGGGGAAGCAAAAAGGGGGGGGAGGCATCTTCAAAAGCTTCACCTTTCCCAGGCGGGCAGGGGGGGGAAGGGAAGAGAGAAAGGGTTTAAAGTTTAACCCCCCCTTTAAAAATGTTTTATTTATAAGTTTTCAGAAAACCCCTTCTTTTAAACCCCTTCTCTCTAGAGTCATGCCGCAGCAGCAGCGCAATCTTTCCATTATATTCTATGGCCCCATAGAATACAATGGAAAGATTGTGCCACTGCTGTGGTACAACTCTAGAGAGAAGGAGCCCGGGGGCTGGGAGCTGGGGGCGGGGCTTGCTGCCACAGCCATTTGTGCCCGCTCCTGGTTGCTGGAGCGGTGCTCCGGTGCGCTCCGGCCCCAAATGTCCCCTGATACTTACCATGCTGCTGATTTAGAAATAAAGCACTACAAACAGTACATAGGAAACTTCTGTGTAAGTACTATCTGACGTCCCCCACCCCATTTGCCCAGCTTTCTGACACTTCAAAAAGACAGTTAATTAATCTTGTATTGGATAGCAGCTAGACCTCAGTGATTTTTTTTTTTAAATAGACATATTCCACAATGATTCCAAATCACAGGGAAAATGAAATTTTATTATGGATGATCCTTTAGGTACAATGGTATAAAGAGCACTTGGGGCATATAAAGACGTCAGTGTTAAGTTTCTTTGAGGGGTCTCACCAACCCCTGATGCGTGCATCTCCCCAACTCAAAGCCATCTAGAGGTAAGAAGGGGGAAAAAAATCAGTCCGGAAAATTTGACACCTCCATATCTTAACTACTGCTTCACCACAAAAAGGCTAATAAATAACCCCTTGCTTAGCCACCACCCAGTCTGTAAACAACATACAATTCTCTAACTGTGCCTTTATATTATTGGTTTTATTTTATGTTCATGGGGGATTTAAGTATTCCGCAGCCCTACAGTAGCTAGGATTGGTCAATTCACA
This sequence comes from Gekko japonicus, assembly GCF_001447785.1. Classification (NCBI taxonomy): domain Eukaryota; kingdom Metazoa; phylum Chordata; class Lepidosauria; order Squamata; family Gekkonidae; genus Gekko; species Gekko japonicus. Next base: position 89,174 of record NW_015176092.1, on the reverse strand, counting down.
AATCATCACCATCATCATCATGTTTGAAAAGCAGGTTGGTGTAGTCCAACTTGATAGTGTTCTATCAGCTGCATTTGGTTTGCCAACTCTTGCCTTTTTTAAAGGTAAAGGTAAAGGTTCCCTTGCTCGAAAGCCAGTCGAGTCCGACTCTAGGGTTGTGGTGCTCATCTCCGTTTCAAAGCCGAAGAGCCAGCGCTGTCCGAAGACGTTTCCGTGTTCATATGGCCGGCATGACTAAACACCAAGGCGCACGGAACGCTGTTACCTTCCCACCCTATTTATCTACTTGCAATTTCTTGCTTTCGGACTGCTAGGTTGGCAGGAGCTGAAACTAGAGACGGGAGCTCACTCCATCATGCGGCACCTGGGTCTCGAACTGTGGAACTACTGACCTTCCACAGCCTGCAGTTCAGCGTCTTAACCACTTGAGCCACTGCAGCTCCTTTTTTAGACTCAGCCAATCTGGCCATGCTGTCCCATGCTTTTGTGACCTTACAGTTGGATTACTGCAATGTGTTCTACCTTGGCTGAGTTCAGATGGGCAGTTTGCCCCGATATACGTGCATTTCAGAAATGTTCCACAACCGGATTAAAGGGGCCGTTCAAACAGGCACATCTGTCCGGCGTTCCCCACCCATACTCAACCCGTCTTGTAATGCTTCGCTCCCGAGTTTAAAAGATGCCTGGTGAAAGTGGTAGCAAACCCTGGAAAGTGCGATTATCCCGCGTCCGTCCCTCACCAACGAAGTGTGAATCCCAAAAGTCACATTTTTCTTATGCGGTCATGCTGTGCCTTACAGCCGTGCCTCCAGGCCAACAGTGTGAACGCTCCCTTGCGCCTCCTCCCGGTATGCTCCCACATCAGTCGCTGCAGTGTGAATGGGAAAACCCGGAACAGTTTGTTCTGGCTCTTTTTTGCCACGACTCCCTCCTGCTTCAAATTGCCCATCTGAACTCAACCCTTGGGTGGCTCTTGAAGACAACCCAGAAGCTGCAGCTGGTTCAGAATGCCATTGTCAGGGGCTAGCGATAAGAACATACCTTACTTATCTTAAAACTGCTACACTGGCTGCCAGTTTGTTTCAAAGTTCAATTCAAGTTGCTGGTTATGCCCTTTGAAGCCTTTCATGGCTATTCACCACACACATCTGAAGGAACATCTCCTCCAATATGTCTGCATGACCCATTGACAGTCCTCTGGTTGCTACTAGCTAGTTGTTTCCTTGCTTAAAGTAGCCCGGCTGGCATCAACCAGGCCATGCATTTTCCATCATAGCTTCCACCTTATGAAATGGGCTAGTCTATTTGCTAGGGCTTTTAATGAGGTGTAGGCTGCAGACATTTTAGGGGGTACTGTGGGGTTTTTAGGAGCTGCGGTGGCTCAAGTGGTTAAGACACTGAACTGCAGGCTGTGGAAGGTTGGTAGTTCAGCAGTTCGAGACCTGAGTGTGCCGCATGACGGAGTGAGCTCCCGTCTCTAGTTCCAGTTCCTGCCAACCTAGCAGTTCGAAAGCAAGAAAATAAATAGGTACCACTTCAGTGGGAAGGTAACAGCGTTCTGTGCGCCTTGGTGTTTAGTCATGCTGGCCACATGACCACGGAAACGTCTTCGGACAGCGCTGGCTCTTCGGCTTTGAAACGGAGATGAGCACCACAACCCTAGAGTCGGACTCGACTGGCTTTCAAGCAAGGGAACCTTTATCTTTACCTTTAAGTGGGTTTTTAGCATATTCTGTATGTTTTACATTTGAATTTTCAAGCTGCTTCAAGCTTTTTTTTTAGGGAAAGATGGTTTATATATAATTCTCCTACAACGGTAAAGTTTAAAATATTTCCACACAGCAACTATCCAATTAAACAAACATAACATTTAACTTGCTACCAGATTAGAGCCCCCCAGTATCTTGAACATGCAGTAATTCATTTTCCCCATTTGTTTTAGTTGCAGCAAACAAAGTCCAGCACCTTTTTCAGTTACATTCACAAATTAAAAGGATAATAGGAGGGTGGAGGCTGAAAGAACAGAGCGATTCTCCCATGTATTTTTGCAAAGGGGTATGGTGGCACATGGTTTACCCAGTTTTGATTCCTTAGTCAGCAATTCACCCTCCCCATACACAAGAGGGTTGACAGGCACAAGCCAATTTCTTCACAAAGATCAGCACTCTCAACAAAGCCCTATATCCTTTTCTTGAAGCCAAGAGCTGGGTTCTATCATGTCTTTGAGCAGCTAACTGGCTTAGAGATTTTGCTTCTGGAATATGCACTCATGATTGATTCAGCAGTATTTACAGTGACTCATAAGGTCAGGGAGCACTTGTTATTTCATTAGGATGAAACTAAGCTTATAGAAAAGTCAATAAGGATCCCATAAATCTCTGTATGTTCGTTTAGTCCATTTTATGCTAAGCTTGGCATAATCACTTTAGAATTTTAAGTACAGTAAATAGGATGTGTCCCATTCACATTCTAGCAGAGCCTCTGGATATGACTCAGTTGATTACACTGGGAACAAATGTGAACTATATCTATTGCAGACGAATAAACCTATAAAACTGCATTAGTTTTGCAAAAATGGCAAACTATACTGTTTTAAAGAAATAATATTTCCAAATTCTTATCATTCTGTCTCAGAGTATTCCAAATTACACCAGATTCCCTAAATTATCATGGTCTCCATATATGCATGAAACAAGGATAACTTGACTGGTAGCCATATGAAGAACACTCAGTTGTACCTTTAAGACTTAAAAAACAACACCACCACACCACACGAGGCTTTATAAACAGAGCTGCTACTGCTGTATTTGGGGGAAGTTTACTGCAATTGCTCTGGCGTATGTATATTGCACAAGATGAGTGGAGACAGGGGAGGACACATGTAAGTATTATCAACTTTAGAGGCCTGGAGAGAAGCAAGAAAACAAGCAAAGAAAAGTTTCTGTTGGCCTTCAGTACTGTCAATCCAACAACCCACCCCGTTAACAGTCTAGCTGCAGTATGTTCGGCCAAATCAAAATGTACACATTAAAAAGAAAGTTGGGGTTTCAGGGAGGAGTTCTTACTACCGCTAGCAATTAGCAGTGCTTTGGGAGCTTTGCCTCATATTCTGAGAAACCTTGCAGTGGACTTAAATACCAGGATCTTCAAAGACAATTACCTGCAGCAGCCAAAAATTTAGTTCTGGAAAAGCCTCCACTGTATTCTGCTGCAAGAGGAACTAAAATATTCCGTCAGCATGGAGCAGCACAGAGTGCTTCTTCTAAAGTGCCATCAGGTTGTGTCTTGTGGTGGGCTGCAGCAAGATGTCATAGGCTTCGGTCACACAGAGCATTAGCCACGCTACAGAGATGGAAGATAGGCGGATTTTCTGGGCACGATCAAACCGCAACATCTGGGAAGCGTAGAGCTCCCGTGGCTAACCCGAGGCTTCCCGCCGAAGATGCGCCGTAAAAAACTAGTACCTGAGGTACTAGTTTCCGGAAACCACGGGGCAAGGGCGGGCATCTGATCACGTTTCCGGTGGTAGCTCGTGGCATCTGGTGCCCACCCATGTCCCCCCCCAAGTCTCCATGGGATTCACACAAGCACCAAATGGCGCATGTGCACACTTCGGTTAAAACCCCCCACAACCCCCGCCGCGCCGCTTCTTTGCCGCGCCACAGGATTGACGTATGATCGGCACCTCCCCCGAAGCACGGGATGTCAGCGGGACGTTTGATCCGGCGGCTGCGTGGTAGTTCACTCCGGGGCAAACAGCCATGCCTCCCCCCCTGCGATATCCAGCCCATGTGACCGGGGCCCTAGTATTGCTACAAACATGCACACTCGGTTCTCCCCCACGCTCCCTGAAAACTACCGCACCGTGCAGCAAGTCCAAGGAGGACATGGTGACTTTGATTATTTGGAGCTGGAAGTAAGAAATCTGAGCTGCTAGAAATAATAACTGGCTTCCGTGCCAAGCTAAATTTTGGGGCCCTGGCATAAACGTTACAATATTGATCCTGAACTCATGAATCTGCCTTATACTGAATCAGACCATTCACTCATCTGTCAGGGTCAGTATTGTCTGTTCTGGCTGGTTGCCACTCTCCTGGTGGAAGAGGTCTTCCACATTACCTACGTCCTAATTTTTTAAAACAGTAGATGGGAATGATTGAACTTGGGCTTTTCTTGCATGCAAAGCACAGCTTCTACCACTGAACTGCATTGCCTCTTCTTATCTGAATTTGCTAGCCCAGGTTAAATAAGCATGGGCCCCGGTCACACGGGAGGATTTGCCCCGCGGGAGGATCGGGGGCGCATCAAGCGGGTGCAATCATACCGCAACGTCTGGGAAGCGGCACGCACCCATCCCCAATCCGTCCCTTCCAGGCAAAGACGCGGCTCAAAAAGGTAGTAGCAAAACAGCACTACCTACCGGTTGCCACGCAGCACGGGCGGGCGTCTGATCGCCGAAGCGCCCGTCTCTCCCGCAGCATGCGATCTGTAGAACTGCACATGCACACGCATGCGCAGCAAGCTCACCTTGCTCTCTAGTCTGTGGCTTCCCCCCGGCATCTGATCATGCCGGGGAGGAACTGTGCGGTGGCTGGGGGGATCTGTCTGATCCCGCAGCTGAGCTTCTCTTTTGATGTGGCTCTAAAAAGCCGCACTTCAGCCGTGCCTTTCCCCCTAGTGTGACCAGGACCATAGTATGTTTTATATGGGGCTGCGACTGATAACTGCCTGGAAACTTCAGTTTGTTCAAAACGTTGGAGCCAGGCTTTCAGTTTCTTTTGTCTGGGGAAAGGCAAACCTGAAGAATGCCAAATCACCGATGGCTTAAGGGCTGTTATAAAAAGAATAAAGGAAAAAAAAATGTTTGGTGTGGTGGTTAAGTGCACAGACTCTAATCTGGGAGAACCAGGTTTGATTCCGCACTCCTCCACTTGCACCTGCTGGATGACCTTGGGCAAGCCGTAGTTCTGATAAGAGCTGTTCTTGAAAAAGAGCAGTTTCTGTCAAGAGCTCTCTCAGCCCCACCTACCTCACAGGGTGTCTGTTGTGGGGAGGGGAAGGGAAAGGAGTTTGTAAGCTGCTCTGAGACACCTTTGGGTAGTGAAGGGTGGGGTATAAATCCAACTCTCTTCTTCTTCTTCTTCTTCTTCTTCTTCTTCTTCTTCTTCTTCTTCTTCTTCTTCTTCTTCTTCTTCTTCTTCTTCTTCTTCTTCTTCTTCTTGCTCAAGGGAGCTTACAATATAAATAAAACATATAAAATAAAGTATATTAAAACATAAAAGACAAAATTTAAAATCACAAATGTTTGTGAGAATGAAGCTAAATTGTCATAAATAGTCTAGTAGGGTTGTTCAGAAATAAACTCCTGACTTTTTCTAGCATTGTTTCACTTTCCTAATGTTCACTACGCCCTCATTCATGAAGAAGTACAGATCTGTAGAACAGTTAAGCATTTGTTCCCACATCACAACATTCTTTTAAAAGCATAGCCTATGTTGTATTGATTCATCTCTAGAGCCAGAATTGTTTACCTTGGATTTCAACCCAGTTCTCAAAACACCACAGAGAGAACTACCTAATTATTTCAAGAAAATAAGTGTTGAACAGTTCAATAGTTTATGGAATACTTTTTGCCAGTGGCGTGGTTTTTGTTCTAAAATCAGTTAATTGGGTAACTTGTCTTGTAAAAGTGAAATTTAACTGACTTGGTTAACTGGACAGCTTTTTATAGGACCTAACATTCACTGGCAGGTAATGCTAGGCAATTAAAAAGAAAACAAGAAAGACCTTTCAGCTTTGTATGTGCTACTTGAAGCCATACAATTTATCCCTAAGAAAAATGGCACAACTGGGCTTTTCAAACATTGTTTTTCAGGCTACATTTCTCTTTGAAGATTACGGGTGTAGACATTGGTATTTTGTATGGAAAGAACTAAATAGTTCTTGGCTGCCCAGCGAGTCACCGCATTTTCTCTCAGCAATTCAGAAAGCTCCTACATGTTGGGGGGGGGGGCACACAAAACTCTTGGTTTATTGACATTTGGTCATAAAAAATTAATCACTTCCTCTTTGATAAACAGTGATAAATCATGACCTCAAAGTGAGCTGTGGTCTCAAGTGTACTTAATGCGCTCAGCTTTTGGCGGTGGGGATCGAACAAGATATAGGTAGGTTGTGATTTCATATCAACGTTGTAGGGAATGAGCACTTCGGTGTAGTGATCATAAAAATTCTATATCATTATGCAGTAGCCTTGGAGTTAGTTTGAATAACCTTGGCTATAGCGTAATTTTCTTAAGCTGTTAGGGCTCTTATAATATAAATAACTACATGGTGATGATGATGATAAAGAAGAAGAACAACAGTATCAACAAAGTAGGATTTCTAGCATGGAAAGTGCTTTCTAAATTTATCTGAATTAATTTAATGATGAACCTAGAAAGTAAAAATTATTTATACGGTACTAAATACAGGAAAGAGTCCAGTGACTGACATGAACTAATCTGAATTGTTCCTTAGTCTAATGTACTTTGATAGAGGGCTTAAAGTATACAATGATGGCATGCAAGAAACTAAATGGATGGCTGTGAAAAAAATCACAATTTGTCAACATCTTTTGAATAGGAATTATGATAACCTACAGCATAGGGCTGTTGTGTGCTTAAGCTTTTGTACGGTGAAACAACTTATGGCAATATGGCCCAAGCTATTTTGTGCCTGAGGCAGAGAAACTTAATGACTCCCCAGGTAGTAGGAAGAATTCTAACAATATGTTAAATATCTGATAATTTACTGCCCAGTTATAACACCCCCCCAAAAGTGGTAATTGTGGAATAAATCAGGGCTTTTTTTTGTAGAAAAAGCCCAGCAGGAACCCATTAGCATAACAGGTCACATCCAACAGCAGAAACTCATTAGCATATTAGGCCACACCCCTGACAGTGCAGCTCATTATCATATTAGGCCACACCCACACACCCCGGCTGCGAGGAGCCCGGGCAAGCCCCCCCTTGAAGGGAAGGGAAGGCTGTTTAAACTGGCCCTTTGACAGGCCGGGGAAGGCTCTTGGCCCACTGGAAGTTTTCTCTGTAAGATAAATGGCCAGTCCATCTCTAGTATGGACACATCCACTGAGCTCAATTTCTAGCTGGTAAATCACAGCAAAGAGAGACAGATAGACTAACATGATATGCAAGTCTGTACAGTGTGCTTACTACTAACGTGACACTGAATTGACCTAAATTAATGCAACAAATATTTGTTGTTTAAGATCGTTGGTCACCACTTTGCTAGCCAATTTGTCGCAGTGCTGCGCAGCTCTTTGAGAGTTTTCTAATGTTAACTCTAAACCTTTTGTGTGGCTGATTGATCCCATTATTCATTACCTTGTCCAGTCCAGAGTTAGTATTAGTTATATATAATACTAGGAATAAGGTCCGTTGTGGAAATAAATACAACGAGCTCTAGAAAGAGGCTCTGGGAGAGTACCAAGACCTTGGGCACTCAGTATCAATCTGCTGTGGCGATCTCGGCAGGGTATAATGACACAGAGTCAACCATTTTCTCCAGAGGAATTGATCTCTGCTACCTGAAGAACAGTTGTAATTTTCCGTGATCTCCAGCCCTCACCTGGAGATTGGCAACAATTGTTACCTAGTAAGAAATGGCTGCTTTGGAGGGTGGAATCTACAGCATTGTACCTGTCTGAGGTCCCACCCCTCCTCAAACCTCACCCTCTCCAGGCTCCAACCCTCAAATCTCCATGAATTTCCCAACCTGGAGTTGGCAACCCTATTTCCTTCCCAGCCAAGCATCAACCTGCCATTATCTACCCCTCTGATTTCAGCTTTGCATCTCCTCCCCCCTCCCTCCTGGAGATCAGTTGTAATTCTGAGTGATTTCCACCCCTCTCCTGAGATTGGCAACAGTGTTTCCCCAGAAGGGAATGGCTAGTTGGGAGGGTGGAGTCTATAGCATTGTACCTGTCTGAGGTCCCACCCCTCCTCAAACCTCACCCTATTCAGACTCCATCCCTCAAATCTCCAGGAATTTCCCACCTGGAGTTGGCAACCCTATCTCCTTCCCAGCCAATCATCAACCTACCTTTATTTCCCCCTCTCTCTTCAGCTTTCCATTCCCACCCCACACACACCTGCAGCCTCTTCCATGCTCTGAAGCCCTGACTGCCACAGAGTCCACCATTTTCTCCAGGGGAACTGATCTCTGCCATTTGAAGAACAGCTGTAATTCTGAGTGATCTCCAGTCCTCACCTGGAGATTGGCAACAATGGCTTCCCAGGAGGAAAAGAAGTCTTTCTCTGCAATAGGGACCAAAGCAGTTTACATCATTATCCTCTCCCCCTTTTGACTTGCACAACAACCCTGTGAGGTAGGTTAGGGTGAAAGTCTGTGACTGCTCCAAAATCACCCACTCAGCCATGCCATTCCATTCATTTTTACTGCTCATAGACCCATAAATCATAAGCAAATAGGATATAATACAAAATACAACATATATACATACAGTACATTACAATTACAGTTACTATTTCACAAAATTAAGCAATTTGGTTACCAAATATATATTAACTGCCTAAAAGAGTCAATTCATTTACTACCACCCAGGGTTACAGATAAAAACTTTGCCACTGCCAACGTCACATTTGGATCAGTATCAGCTAAGAGATTAGCTACAAGTTCCTGATTAATAGCAGGGCTCCATTTTTGAATATACGCTGAGATCCATCTGTCACGAGCCATATTGTGTTTTCTGCAATCAATGAAAAAATGCCAAATTGTATCCAAATCACCTGAATTACAGTTACAAAGTCGTTCTGAAAAAGGGGTCCCTAGGAATCTGCCTGCTAGTTCCCCAAGAGGCAAAACATTTAATCTTGCCTTGGAAAACAATATTCTATATTTGGGGACCATCAAAGATTTACAGTAAGAGTGTAAAGATTCTGGAATTGGAAGACCTAAATAATTCAAAGAACAGACCCGTCACGCTCGGCAACTTCTGCTCCATGTATCTAAGTGTAAAACACTAGATTTAATTTGCTTCAGCACAGAAGGGTAGTCTAGGTAAAGGTTTCCCTTGCTCAAAAGCCAGTCGAATCCGACTCTAGGGTTGCGGTGCTCATCTCCGTTTCAAAGCCGAAGAGCCAGCGCTGTTCAAAGACTTCTCTGTGGTCATGTGGCCGGCATGACTAAACGCCAAGGTGCATGGAATGCTGTTACCTTCCCACCAGAGCGGTACCTATTCATCTACTTGCAATTTCTTGCTTTCGAACTGCTAGGTTGGCAGGAGCTGGGGCCAGAGACGGGAGCTCACTCCGTCATGTGGCATTCGGGTCTCGAACTGCTGAACTACCGACCTTCCAGCCTGCAGTTCAGCGTCTTAACCACTTGAGCCACCGCAGCTCCTTGAAGGGTAGTCTATTTGATTGAAAAATTCAGGGGGAAATCCTAAACTTTGTAATCTGCCATTAACCAATTTCAGCCATGAACTTCGAAAACTGTCCTTAGTAAAAGGTGCAAATAACATCCCTCTAGGGAATAGAGTGTTTTTAGCCTAAAGAAAAAAGTTTCCATCCAAGCCTTTGCTTCTAAGGACTGCTCAGCAAATTCCACACAAATAGCTGGACCAGACACACATGAGGGGAGATTAGACAGAGAATGAAGAAAAGAGGCTAAACAGGAGTCCAACTTGTCGTTGACCCTAGTAATAAATAAAGGACCACCATAGAGTAATTGGGAAACTACTTCTGCATGATAAGCACGAATGGCAGCAGGTAAAAAGTTGCCGCCCGTAGTCTGGAATTTTTTTTAAGAGGGCAGATGAATGTATTGATGCCAGGTTCTTAGCAGCAGTAATATGAGGTTTCCAGGACAAATTATAAGAAAAAAACCCTTCAAACTACTCTTAAATCATCACTCCAGAAGCTAGAGCAGTCAATCTTAGATAATATAGCCCAGAAAATGAATGACTTGCTTCAACCTTTAATGGACCAAATTAACGAACTAACAAAAACTCTGGAGAAAACTGCAAGTACTGCAGAAACGACACTCATTTTGGGACAGGCACTCCAAACGGAGAATCAAATAATTCAAACGGAGAACCAAAGCATGAAAGACAGAATTTTAATTTTGGAAACAATGACTCATAAAACCTTAAATTTTGCAGATTTCAAGAAAATCCTGAAGAATCTTCAGAGCCACTAAAGATGATGAGCATGTGGTTAGCACCGATATTACAAATAGAAGAAGGTGTATATCCTGTTTTGCTAAACGTTCATAGAATATGACCAGCAAACAACCCAGCCAGAAAATATCCTAGAGATATACTGGTGTCTTTTGCAGATCTGAGAATGAAAACAGCACTTTGAAAGCAGCACGAGAACAAGGATACCTGCTTTATCAAGAGAAACAGATTCTCTCTCTTGTCCAAGAACGCAGGGAAACTTCCATTCATTCCCCACTCCAGCCAACTGTGGAGTGCCTGAATTTCTGCTGCCTCCCAGGGACAAAGACTGCTTTGGGACAGTCCCTGTTTTCCTGCACTTTTTGGCCTTGGGGCAGCTGGGAACTGTAGCCCAGCAGATGAGGAAGCCCCATTCAACCCAGTGAGTGATACCCCTGCAGGCCCCTCACTGGAACTACAGCTCAATTAAACCTTATGGGGGGACATTTTAAACAAAGAACCACAGCCATCTTACAAACACAGGTAACTGTCATTTCGTGACAACTACCAACAGTCACTGAAGGAAAAGTTAGTCCCACACCAGACACAAGCAGGAAAAGTGTCTTTGTCAAGAGAGAAAGCCATTTGCCAGTAATTCTGACAGGGCACAGTGGTTGAAGGGGGAGTGTGCAGGGAAGAGGAGCAGACCCAGCATCCGGCCAATGGCACGCAAGTACTCTTGAGTGGTGGCTGACGGGCCAATGGCTGAGGGAGTGCATGGAGTGTTGCCACTCCAAAACAGAATTATCATAGAGAGAGATTCAAACCAAGGATGTGCATTCAGAAAGTTAAATAATCAAAATCCAACTTAAGACACACTCTACTCATTAATACTGGATGGCTAACTACTCCAAATGAGATTTCCTGTTTTTCAGATCAAAACTGACTAGACCAGATCTGGCTGTTTCTCTTTCCATTTCCCAGTGGTGGTAAGAGGAAGAAAAAAAAGTCATGTGTCTGACAGATACACCTTCCAACCAACCAAATCGTTTAGCATCATCCTGGATTGATGTTTCTGTCAGCTACGCTGCCATAGCAACTGGGGGGGGGACTGACTTCTGTATCTTCTCAGGGTTGGTATTTTAGGTTTTGGTTCTCGGAGACTGCTTTATCACTATTTGACTTTGGTGTCTGCTGATCCGCTTCCCCTGGGAATATGCATTTGTTACTTTTAGGCGTGCTAAGCTGTTCCCCTGATTGGGCCAGTCCCTCAGGAGCCCCTGCTTTGAACCTAGTATAATTGACCCTTTCCCACTTTGATTCTCAGTTCTGACACGACAAGTGTATAGATGACTTGGCTTTACTGGATCGATAAACTAACACTTCTTTGAAGGACTGTTGTTGTTTGCTGATGCTCCAAGACTCTGACAGTTTCTGTACACAGCAGTTTTCCCAGTCACATTGTTTGGGAAGTCTGACTCAATAAGCTCGACTTTCAGGCAGTAGCCTGACTGCAAGAATGGGCAACTGTTGGGTGAAGACAGAGGGAGGAAGTATAGGGACAAAGGTCTCAGCCTTGCCTATTCCCTCCCTCAGGCTCACCACCTGGCACTTTTGAAGAAAGAGGTAAAGGCTGTATCTGCTGTGAGGTCAAAATGCTGCCACAGGAAGTAGAACTCCCTGCTCCATTCTCTCTCCCCCCCACATGGCATGATAGGTAGCCCATCTTCCTGTTTCATAGAGCCAATGGTGGTGGAAAGTGCAGGCAAGTCACGGCTGACTTAAGGTGACCCCATGGGGTTTTCAAGGCAAGAGACATTCAGAGGTGGTTCGCCATTGCCTGCCTCTGTGTCACAATCCTGGTACTCCTTGGAGGTCTCCCATCCAAATTCTTGCCCAGGGCCAACCCTGCTTAGCTTCCGAGATCTGATGAGGCTGGGCTAGGCTGGGCAATCCAAGTCAGGATAGAGCTAATACTTACATCCAGGGCTATTTTTGGGCAGGAACGCACAGGAACGGAGTTCTGGCTGGCTTCAGAGTTGGCCATGCCCACTACAGCCAAAACCTCTGCGTGAGTGGCTACAGAGGGAAGGCCTGGAGAGCGACACCCCCCCCAGCGACTCCGAGGCGGGTGGGCCAGGGGGCCCCCTGGAAGGATCGGGGAGACTTTTAAATGCTTCCCTGTGCCTTCCCCGGCCTGTCAAAGGGCCAGTTTAAACTCCCTTCCCTTCCCTTCAAGGGGGGGCTTGCCCGGGCTCCTCGCAGCTGGGGTGTGTGGGTGTGGCCCAATATGATAATGAGCTGCACAGTCAGGGGTGTGGCCTAATATGCTAATGAGTTTCTGCTGTTGGATGTGACCTGTTATGCTAATGAGTTCCTGCTGGGCTTTTTCTACAAAAAGAGCCCTGCTTACATCTATAACAAAAAAAGACAGAAAATACAAAGAGTGAAAGAAATGAGGATCAGATCTGTCTCTGTGAGGAGGAGGAGGAGGAGGAGGAGGAGGAGGAGGAGATTGGATTTATACCCCACCCTTCACTACCCAAAGGTGTCTCAGAGCGGCTTACAAACTCCATTCCCTTCCCCTCCCCACAACAGAAACTGCTCTTTTTCAAGAACAGCTGTGCCAAAGTTATGGCTTGCCCAAGGTAATCCAGCCAGGTGCAAGTGGAGGAGTGGGGAATCAAATCTCCAAGATTAGAGTCCCCGCACTTAACCACTACACCAAAGAAGACCCAAGAAGTGATGAATTGACTCGATAAAAGAAGCCAAGGCCCTCAGTTTGCAAGACCTGAGAATGGCTGCTACCAATAGGACATTTTCTAGAACATTAACTCATAGAGTCGCGGTAAGTTGGAAGCAACTGGACAGCACATAACAGACACACACTTGCTTGAGGAGTGTTTAACTGCACATGATGCCACAATTTTCTCATTGTTTAACTTTGCTGTACTGGCCAATACTTTTGTAGTCTTTCATGCTGATCCAGAGACACTTTAGTTATAAAACATGAGAACATAAGAGTTCTGCTGGGTTAGACCTGTGCTCCATCTAGTCTACCATTCTGTCTCATACAATGGCCAAATAGTTGGCCTGTATGCTCTATTTGTTGGCCCAGGACAAGTCCTCCCCTTAATCTGCATCCGGGCACTGATATGCAGAGGAATATTTTCTTTGGATATGGAGGTTCTCTTCATTTAGCTTGGCTACTAGCCACTGATGGACCTCTGCTCCATGGATTTATCTGATCCCCCATTAAAGTCACCTATGCTGAACATCCACTTTGTTTTTAACACATGGGTTTTTGCGATTAACACATGGAATTCACTGCCACAGGAGGTGGTCGCAGCTACAAACATGGACAGCTTCAAGAGGGAATTAGAAAAGCATATGGAGCAGAAGTCCATCAGTGGCTATTAGCCACAAGGTATAGATAGGAGCTCTCAGGCTGGGGCAAGTGATGCTCTGTATTCTTGGTGCTGGGGGGGGGGGCAACAGTGGGAGGGCTCCTAGTGTCCTGGCCCCACTGGTGGACCTCCTGATGGCACCTGGTATTTTTGGCCACTGTGTGACAGAGTGTTGGAGTAGATGGGCCATTGGCCTGATCCAACATTGGCTTTTCTTATGTTCTTATACTCTTTGGACATCAACAATATTGGCTGTGTAGACTTTTAAGATTAGTGAAGCAGACATTCCTTGATACTGGGTCTGTATACAGCAGCTCTTTCAGGTGGCTTTATGATGCTGATAGGCATACAACTTGCCCTTGTAAGAAATAACCGGCATGATGTTATTTGTGCTATTTTTAAACCACTCTCTTGGATCCGTCTGCCACACAACTGTGCCGTTATTTCTACTCTCAGCAGAAAATCCCCTCCAATTATTAATGCAGCTTCATAACTTCTCATCTGAAAAACACAACTTAATCAAAAACGAAGTGCCAGATCACTACCAGGTACTATCAAGGAATTGCATTTCTGTTCTTAGGCAGTCACAGCAGTACATATCAAGTTATTCTCTAGTCTCTCCTTGTATTGATTTGCCATTGTGGGTTTCACCTATCATGGAGGCATTCTGGGCTTCATGTATCAGTTGGACCTTTGTAGGCATCTATGGAGACAGGTCAGGATAATGATTTAACTCATTCTGGATCGCCCCCAAGGCTTGTTCTCCCCACAGTTGTGTTTATACTCCACTTGTCTCCTCAGTGGGCCCCCAAAGTGGCTCAACTCCTCCATTTTATCCCCACACCAATCCTATAAAGTTAGTGAGATAAGGTTAGTGACTGGCTCAAGGTCTCCCAATAATCTTCCCTGGAGATTTGGTGTAGTGGTGAAGTGCGTGGACTCTAATCTGGGAGAACCGGGTTTGATTCCCCACTCCTCCACTTGCACCTGGCTGGATGACCTTGGGCAAGCTGTAGTTCTGATAAGAGCTGTTCTTGAAGAAGAGCAGTTTCTGTCAGAGCTCTCTCAGCCCCACCTACCTCACAGGGTGTCTGTTGTGGGGAGGGGAAGGGAAAGGAGTTTGTAAACCGCTCTGAGACACCTTTGGGTAGTGAAGGGCGGGGTATAAATCCAATATCATCTTCTTCTTCTACCTCACAGGTGTCTGTTGTGGGGAGGGGAAGGGAAAGGAGTTTGTAAGCCGCTCTGAGACACCTTTGGGTTGTGAAGTTTGGTGTAGTGGTTGAGTGTGTGGACTCTAATCTGGGAGAACTGGGTTTCATTCCCCACTCCTCCACTTGCACCTGGCTGGATGACCTTGGGCAAGCCGTAGTTCTGATAAGAGCTGTCCTTGAAGAAGAGCAGTTTCTGTCACTCTCTCAGCCCCACCTACCTCACAGGGTGTCTGTTGTGGGGAGGGGAAGGTAGAGGAGTTTGTAAGCCAGTCTGAGACTCACTTGGGTAGTGAAGGGCGGGGTATAAATCCAATCTCTTCTCTTCTTCTCTCTTAAGAAGAGAGAGAAGAATTCTGGAAATAAACAACTGGCTACATAAATGGTGTCATCAGGAAAGGTTTGGTTTTCTTGGACTATGGCTTACACTTTGGAGAGGAAGCACTTCTTTGGGAGATGGTTTGCATCTCATGAGTGTAGGAAAAATGTGTTTGTCAAGAGCCTTGCAAACCTGATAAGGAGGGTTTTAAATTAAAGTAACAAAAATCCAAAGCCTACTATGGTGCCAGTTACTGGAGATAAGTATACGAAAGATGTGCAGGAAGGAGCACATATGCAGGGACCCATTACTTTGCAGGTAAGAACATAAACCATGGATTCTGACGTCTACAGTAATGCACAGAGTATGGGAAACAAGCAGGAGGAATTTCAAGTCCTAATACAGAAAGGGACTATGACCGAATAGGCGTTACTGAAACTTGGTGGGATGACACTCACAATTGGAATATTAGGACTGAGGGGTACAACTTGGGCGATTTCACACTAGAGCTGCCTCGCGGCGCAGCTGCCGTTTGCCCCGACACGAACATGTCAATTTCACACCCGAAGCTGCGGAGCTGCATTTTGATTCGCGGCTTCGCCCAATTTCCTCCGCAGTTTCGTGATCCTGATTTTTGAGGATCACAAAACTGCAGAGGAAATCGAGCAAAGCCGCGGGTCAAATGCAGCCCCGCAGCCTCAAGTGTGAAATTGACAAATAGTGTCAGGGCAAATGGCGGCTGCGCCGCGAGGCAGCTCTAGTGCGAAATCGCCCCTTGTTTAAAAGGGACAGACAAATAAGGAAGGGGGAGGAGTAGCATTATATATCAATGTATATACTTGTGAGGAAATATATGAATCTGAGCATAGAAGGTCAGTTGAGAGCTCTGGATAAAAATAAAAGGAGTAAGAAATAATAGTGATATTGCGGTGGGGGTCTGCTGTAGATCACCGAGCCAGGCAGAGAAATCGGATGAGACGCTTCTAGACCAGACGGCAAAGTTTTCAAAGAGATGGGACATAGCGGTCCTGGGAGAGTTCAGTCACCCAGATATCTGCTGGAAGTCAAACTCTGCTAAAAATGAAAGCTGCATCCTGCAGATCTCTTGTAATAATAATGGCCCTTTCCTGTGGCCCAGCAAGCTTCTCAAAAAAAGGTTCAGAACAGCCTTTTCCATCAAGGGAAGGCTCATTGTTAGTGTTGCTGGATGCCCAGTATCAACACTGGAATCCCTGCTGGTGCCCCCCCATCCCCGTCTCAATGGAGCAGCGGGGGGCAGGGAACGAAGGAGGGGTGGCTTTGCACAATGCCGAACCTTGAAATGATGGGGGGGGGTTATAAGCAGGAAAAATGAATGTATGTGGTGGGGCAATGCACTTGTTTCCCCCACCCTGGCTGCACCCTGAGTTCCCCATGCAGTTACAGCCAGGGGTCATTTTGTAGAAAAAGAGGTGCAGGAGCTCATTAGCATAACTCATTAGCATAACTGATTTGCATATGCCACACCCCCTGACATCACCGGGAGTGCGTCAGAAGGCAACACCCACCACTCAGGCTCCATTGGACTGTTTTGGATGGCGAGCTATTGGGAGGGGGGGAACTGTCCTCGCAGTGGAGGGAGAGCTTGTACCTGAATACAACTTGGTTTTAAAGGTGCCACTGGACTGGGACTGTCTTGGGCCGGGAGTGCGGGGGGGGGGCTCTGTAGCTTATCTGGTTGCTTCTTGCTCTGACTGAGGGCTGCTGGGAGTAGGGGGTGGGGCTTGTTGCATGTGCCCACCCCCTGGGCTCTTTACTGCCGGAGCTTCGCTCCTGCAGGAAATCACCCCTGGTTACAGCAATCCCAGGCCTTGCAGCTCAGCAAATACATATGAAATAATTTTCAGTGCTTTTTTTTACCCGGGTGATTTCCCAGAGACAAACATGTTTTTGTAGATTAAGGCATCTGAATGGGCTTGGCAAAGAAGGTAAGTGAGGGTGTTTGGAGGGTCTATCTGTCAGGAATGCAACTTACACAGTTCTGTTGATACTGTAAACATAAAGGGAAGAAAGGTAGTTTTGAATGCTTTCCAGTCTGAGTTTTACCCCCTCTTCAGTTCTGTCCTAAATAACTAATGGCGCGATCGTACGCTCTGTTCTCACTTCAGTGCTTTTCCCCTGCTCTAAGAACCTGCCAACCACTATTGGGTCTTAGATTAGGCATCCATTCATGTGGCTATTAAGTCCTAGAAGACCCTTGGTACTTTCTAGAGTCTTTGGCCTGGAACACTGCCAGTGCAACTGGTTTTTCACGCTGGAACATTTGTGCTGGATTCTTGCCACTCTTCTGGGAGTTCTGCTGCATTTTTGCAACATTCTTGTTCTAGGATTTACACCGGATTCAGGTTCTCTGTGCTAGGCCTGCTGTTCCACACCTCCTTTCTCTCCTCAGAGCTTTCCGCCTTGTGTCATGGAATTCAGCAAACAGAATCTGAACACACTATTGCAAAAGCAAGAAAGGGCAAGAAAAACATAAAGGTAAAGGTAAAGGTTCCCTTGCTCGAAAGCCAGTCGAATCCGACTCTAGGGTTGCGGTGCTCATCTCCGTTCCAAAGCCGAAGAGCCAGCGCTGTCCGAAGACGTTTCCGTGGTCATGTGGTCGGCATGACTAAACATCAAGGTGCACAGAACGCTGTTACCTTCCCACCAAAGTGGTACCTATTTATCTACTTGCAATTTCTTGCTTTTGAACTGCTAGGTTGGCAGGAGCTGGAACTAGAGACGGGAGCTCACTCCGTCATGCGGCACTCGGGTCTCGAACTGCTGAACTACCGACCTTCCACAGCCTGCAGTTCAGGGTCTTAAACCACTTGAGCCACCGCAGCTCATAACATAGGCATAAAGAAAATAATATTGTTTGGTAGAAGCTCCAAGAGACGTGATTTGGGAATGAGGGGGACTAAACAGAAGGCTAGAGACAGCATGTGCCACACAGGAGAAAACTAAGGAGGCATTCCAGTCCCAGCTGACATATGGCAGATGTGTAATTATAATGGCTTAGAATAAACGTATTCCACAGGGGACATCTTTAGCTTGGTCTATAAGGCATAGCTTCTTTCTAGTGTTTGCCAATTCTTTGCAGTGCCGGGTAGGCTGATTGCTTCTGCTCTGTTGGCTGTCAGAGTCACTCTGGGCGATATCACTTGAGCAGCTGCTCATCTGCTAGTGAACGCTTCTCTGTCTTGCAGGGGGTATATCCCCCATTACCAAGAATGGTTGGCTGGCTGGCTGGCTACGATTTGCTTGCAGCCTTGCAGCAGTTCTGGTGGTGACATTCTGTCATCACCCATCCTAGAGCTACATGACACACGGCCCATGGGATGATGGGAATAGTACTTTTCAGATGTAAACAAAAATCAAACTCGCAGAGAAGAAAGGCCAAGCCGAAGGCCAACTGATTGCATGTATTTTCAGATGGGTTGCAAACTCCAACCACTGACTCTGAAGAAGTGGTTTGGATTCAACATGATGTCACTGATTATTTCCCCCAAAAAACACTAATTCAAAACCACAGTCTTAGTAATCATGTAAGATTTCAGCACTAACTATGCAACATTAAGTGGAATCACACCTTTTAAAGTCCACTGAGGTCAATAGGCTTGTAAGAGTGTATCTCTGCTTAGCATTCCACTGAAATGGGCAGTCCTAAGCAGGTTTTCTCAGAAGTAAGACCCATTTTACTCAGTGGGGTGTTGTGTATTAAGTTGCAATAAGATGGGCACTTCGGATCCTAGGGTGTACCTATGGGTTCGCTTGGATCCGAAAGTAGACCTATTGAGATGTTGACTTGTAAATAGGACCAATCACAAGTGATGGGTGTGTGTGGGTGTGGTGTGGGTCACATATAAGCCGGGCATTGCCCAGCCAAAGTATCTTTCTTTCCTGTTGTAATCCAATAAACAAGAGCTGATTAGGGGTGTGCAAAAAAAAAAAAATCGGGCAGAATCAATTTCAGCTGGCAGTAAGACTCCTGCATGTCAGTTTCGTCAGTACAAACGATTCCAGAGTCTTGGCCAGCCGAATTTCAATTTCATTTCCATTATATCCTATGGGCCATTGAAGTCAATGGTGAAAACATAGGGTATATTCTGGGGGCTGGTGGGGAGGGAGATTGAGGGAGAGACTCCACACTCACAGGGTAGCTGCTGGAGCCTTTCCCCAAGATACCAACCAAGTTTCAAGAGCATTGACCGAGGGGGTCCAATTCTACGGGCCCTCAAACAGGCTGCCCCTATCCCCTCCATTGTTCTCTATGGTGGAGGAAAAGTAACTTTTCCCCCACCATAGAGAACAATGGAGGGGATAGGGGCAACCTGTTTGGGGTCCCATAGAATTGGACCCCCGGGTCCAATGTTCTTCAAATTTGGTTGGTATCTTGGGGAGAGGCTCCAGCAGCTACCCTGTGAGTTTGGAACCTCTCCCTCAAACCCCCTCTCCTCCAGCCCCCAGAATATACCCTATGTTTTTACCATTGACTTCAATGGCCCATAGGATATAATGGGGCCGAATTGCTGCTGAAATTCGGCGGCAATTCGGCAACAAGCCGATTCAGATCAGAGAATCTAAATCAGCCTGCAGCAGCCTGAAAGGGGTCCAAATGGGCCATTTTTGGGGGTGCATTCGGTTTGGACAAACCAAATGCACACCTCTAATGCTGAGTCTCCAGTCTCAGTACTTTTCAGGGGTTTAGTCCCAGGAAACTTTTCTTAGGATTGCTGTCTCAACCTAGTATCTTTGTCTTCAACAAAAAAAATTGTCTTATACAACAACAAAATATCAAAAAATGTTCCTTGGCCTTGGCTTTGAGTTAAATTCAAAAGTGCACTATGAGTGCATTAAGATAGAAACAAAATCTACTTATCCAATCGTAGTTTTATCCAGTCCTTCCTCCAAGGTGCTCAGGATTGCATACAGGGAAAAACTGGTGTAAGATGGGTATGCTGTCTAACTCCTGAAAGCATTTGAGTTGTGGCATTCTGTACCAACTGTGATACGGTGACCAGAACTGCACACAATATTGCATGTACAACTATATTCTCCTATCTGCAAACCACAATTACTTGTTCCCACTCTTTGGGCCACAGATTTCCTTGCTAAAACTCATAGGCTGGGTTTTATAATTAAGCTTACATTTGTTTAAAATAAGCATCACATGCGTGCACACACACACAGAGAGATATAATTTAAGAATTTAAGATGACTTGCGACAGAAATTTTAATGCAGTTTGGAATTATCCTCTTTGCTCAGATATGTACAAGGAAGTCTAAATTGTTATCATTATAAGTACACTTGAAATAGGGTGTTTTTTAAGTTTAGTTTAGTTGGTTCAGGTTATTTCTCCTCCCACATCACCATATATTGGTGAGATCAAATGAGACGAATGACTGGCCTGCCTAAGACTGCCTTAGACTTGTGTGTGTCTGCCACTTAGGTCTCCTGTTTTGAGTTTACTTCCCAAGATAAACACATATTACCTCTTTCAATAAAGGGAAATTAGGGAGCCTTTCTGTTGCATTTACCTTTCTTTTGATTGCATTGTATTGTCGTTATATGTATATTATAAAGCAGGTACTAAATGAATGGCAATTTACCCGTTGATCACTGTAATAAGCAGCTTTCACAACAGGGAAGGAACGAGTCTTTTTTAAAAGATCAGATTTATTCCTGGAATATAGACCTATTATCGCTAACCAAAAGCACAACCTCCATTTTCAGAGGCAGCCTATTAATAATAGAGGATGGGTATGCCTTGTTGTGTGAATCCCCATTCCCTGGGCGTCTGGGTGGTAACTGTAGCTAGACAGAATGTTGTGCTAGATGGGACATTTTATCAACATGACATTATCTACGATGCTTGCCATTTGCCAGCCCACAGTAGATAAACCCCTGCCCTCAAGGAACTGAGGAACCGGAGAAAGAAATGGCTGGAAAATGGGCTCTGTGCTAAGCCAACACTCTCTAGGTGTGAGTCAACGGCACGACCACTGAGGAGAGCTTAAATCATCTTTATTTAACTTCACACGGATTCAGAAGATCATTTACTCACAATCGACCAGATAGCTGGGTGGAAAGTTACATCTTGTGATCTAGGTCAGTTCTATAGCCGTGGTGAGAAAGAGATGGGTTTCCCCTCTCCTTGCAGTAAGGGTTGATGGACAAAGAAAATGGAAAAGAACAATAAAACTCCTATCTTTGCGCCTCTGAGCTCAGGAAATTGCTCTCAATGAGCCAGTCAGAGGGAAGCTTCTGGGACCCCTAACTGTGGACTCCAATTCCCAGGTGCAACAAGTCTTAAAGATACAGAGCAGTTTTACTAAACTACAGATAACGCTGACTGGGGCCAGCACAGGCTCCATACTGATGCTCTGGGAATTTTGCCTTGGTCTTTACCATAGAGATTAGGGGAAACTCCTAGAATGTAACCCAGGAGGGATGATGTCACATCATTCCACAAATTCCATTCTCCCCAGGTACCGCCCTCAAAATCTCCAAGCCTTTAGCAAGGCAGTGCTGGCAATCTTATTTTTCATGCTGTGTTAAGTGCCTATGGCTCAAACAAGTAGGCCACTTAACATTCTAGGCACACACACAAAACCCCTTCTGATTATAGACACAGAATCCTTCCCCCTCTTTCCAGATCCAAGAAGCAACACAAATCCCATGTCACACATCTTCAAGAGAAAACTTTGAGCGATTTTAGCATGTGAGATTTTCCTGGGGTTGCCTGGGGTTGCCAACCCTGGCTTGGGAAATCTCTGGAGAGTTGGGAGCCGTGCCTGTGGAAAGCAGAGTTTGGAGGGAGCTCAGCAGAGATGTGAAGCCATAGATCTCACCTTCCAAAGCTGTCGGGTTTTTTCCCGGGGGGATGGATCCCTGTAGTCTGAAGATCAGTTATAATCCCAGGAGAAGTCCAGCCCCCACCTGGAGGTTGGCAACCCTGGGTGCTCCCAAGCCCACAAAGTGGGAGGCCTGAGAGTCAGGTTTTGGTCTGCCATTTCCTTCACTGGGGTCACTTCCAGGCTATAGAACAGAGAACTGAAGCTGTTCAAATTAGGAGACCAGTACCACAACCAGGACTCTTTTTGTCCCAGGACCTCCTTTGCATATTAGGTGACACACCCCTAATGTAGCCAATCCTCCAAGAGTTTACAGAGGCTCTTCTTACAGGGGCTACTGTAAGCTCTTGGAGGATTGGCTACATTAGGAGTGTGTCACCTAAGGGATGATATATGCAAGGAGTGAATATGCAGAGGAGTTCCTGCTACAAAAAGAGCCCTGAACCCATGCTCCCTCTAAGCTGTGAAGTCTGGTGAGCAAAAATTCTACTTTGTGAGCTACTGGCCTTAAAGTTGTCAGTGAGCAATTTGGCTGTTGCATACATTCGTTTGCTCTGGAGCCCTCCTTCCTGAGCTAAGACAGAAATGTGTGAGCCGGAGGCTAAGAAACTGTGAGCTAGCTCACACTAACTCAGCTCAGAGGGAACACTGACCACAACCCAGAATCCTGCTGATGTTGAGAACCAGGTGACCCAGAGGATTAATCCCATACTGTAAAGCTCCTTTGGTCTCATTGCTGAGGGAGGTGAGTAAGATTTCCCCCTACATTTCCAGACTGATTGCCTTTCTGTTCCAGATACTTTGTTGTTGTTGTTCAGTCGCACAGTCGAGTCCGACTCTTCGCGACCCCATGGATCATCTCCCGCCAGGCCCTCCTGTCTTCCGCCATCCTCTGAAGTTGGCTCAATTTCATGTTCGTTGCATCGAGGACACTGTCTAACCATCTCATCCTTTGCCGTCCCTGTCTTCTTTGACCTTCAATCTTTCCCAGCATCAGGGTCTTCTCCAGTAAGTGCTCCCTTCTCATTTGGTGGCCAAAGTATTTGAGCTTCAGTTTCATTATCTGGCCTTCCAGGGAACAGTCAGGGTTGATTTCTTTTAGGATTGACTGATTTGATCTTCTTGCAGTCCAAGGGACTCTCAAGAGTCTTCTCCAGCACCATAGTTCAAAAGAATCTATTCTTCGGCGCTCGGCCTTCCTTATAGTCCAACTCTCGCAGCCATACATGACTACTGGGAATACCATTGCTTTGACCATGCGGACTTTTGTTGGCAGGGGGATGTCTCTACTTTTTATCATGCTGTTTAGGTTCGCCATCGCTTTCCTCCCAAGGAGCAGGCGTCTTTTAATTTCATGGCTGCAGTCACAGTCTGCGGCAAGGCAGTGATCCAAGGCAGTGATCCAGATACTTGCTAGCCCCTAAAGGCCTCAGAACTGCCAAACTATTAGGGCTCGATTCTGTTGAGGAACCTTGAAAGAAACTAAAAACACAGTAAGGGTATGATCTTGTCACAGTGGCAATCCTTGGTGAGGGGAGAAAGGAGGGGTTTAAATTTTGTAAATTAAAACAAAAAACAAAGTAGTATATTTGGGAACAGGGCACCATGCGAGATATCAATAAGAAATGAAAACAGAAGACGCCAACTGCTTCCATAGTGATAATATCCCAGCATGGAGTGTTCTCGTGTGTTTGATTTGTCTACATTATCACAACCTCGCTTTTGAGCTCTGTTCTCAAAATGGTTCGTTTGCTTCTGATGAATCTCAATCAAACATTTCTCACCTTTTTCGAATCTAAAGATTTTCAAAAAAAGTACTAAGAATTTTGATTGAGCAAACTCCAAATCCTGCTGCATCTTGGTGGACTATCGTAACTTTCTTATAGCCATCGCCAGGGTTGTCAGAA
This sequence comes from Gekko japonicus, assembly GCF_001447785.1. Taxonomy (NCBI): domain Eukaryota; kingdom Metazoa; phylum Chordata; class Lepidosauria; order Squamata; family Gekkonidae; genus Gekko; species Gekko japonicus. The sequence continues at coordinate 65,274 of NW_015176092.1, read as the reverse complement.
GTAACCTAGAAGGTTCCCAGGAATAAATTCCAAAAAATGTCTGCAGATTCACATTCATTAAACAATGTATCAGGGGAGAGTAAGTATTTTCACAGTGGTTGTCTGCTTCTGTTGGGTTTTATGCCACCCAGTTTCTTTGTGCGGCTTTATTTCCAGCCCAAACACTCACGTCAGAGATACAATTCTAATTACTTGAAGAAATATAGGTGCTTAACGATATTAACCCCCCCACCCATTTCTAGTTAAGTCCACAACTGAAAAGAACCAATTATTAGACATATTTGTTCCCGGTTGTTTAAAATAAGAAAAGTAGAGCTGAATGCATACAAAAGGTTTGCCTGCTGTGACGGTTTCATTAGATCTAGGCAAGAAAAAGACAAACCACAACTAATATGAGGTAGGAAATTTTTAGAACAGTACATATGGTTTCTACTGCTAAACACGCTTCTCCTTGGTGGTATTACATCCATGCAATGTATTGAGTTGTCAAAGGCTTAGTGAGTGTGTTTATTTCCTGGAATCGCTTAAATAATTGATATAGACAATCTCTATCAATGTCCGTCTGAATCTGTGTCAGGAAGCCAGGGGAAGGGAGGGGACTCAAGTTTCATTTTACTTTTTAAATTCATTTACAGAAAATTGAAGCAAGTATTTCAACTTTGACTGAAAATCTATTTATCATATTTTTATGTAGGCTCTGGAAGGCCCAGGCTCAAATCTCCACTCTGCTGTGGAAGGCTACTTGGTGAACTTGGGCTGTGTGATTTTTTTTTCACTCTTTCTCAGCCTAACGTACCTAGATATGTGAAGGCCTGGAAAAAACCCCGGAAAATTAGGGGGGAAACTGTTTTTTCCGTTTTTTTCCTGTAGCCTTTTTTAGTTTTTTCGGCAAAATGGAAAAAAGAAAAGAAAAGAAAATTGATTATGGAACATTTTATTTTAACGTGATGAATAAAATATTTTAAGACAAGGGGTTCAAATATTTTCCAAATCATTTCTAAAAAAAATAATATGTATGGTATCAGATAGATCTAATTTCTGTGCACTGAGGACAAGCAAGTCCTAGGTTACAAACTGAACTCTCCAATGCAAGAACAAGATGCATTTCTTCCTTTAGGAGGTGCTATTGTCACAAGAAAAGAAAAAGGTTTCAGTTTTGTTTTTGCATGTGGGTGGGTATTCTGTTTGTAATAATTGTTTGGATACACTATATTTTTAATATGCTAGTTGTGATAATTTCATGCCAAGTAAAAATGTCCTTAGTCATATTTTATGTTCCTAAAGTAACAGAATGACTTTCAATCTGGAAAAGAAAAAAGAAGTGCTAATGTAGCATTTCTTTCAATTTTTCCGAAAATTCCCATCCCCCCCTGTTTTTTTTCCCCAAGCTTCAAAATTTCTGGAAATTTTACATCTCTAAACCTACCTCAAAGGGCTGTCGTTATGAGGATAAAATGTAGGAGGGAAGAATGTTGCGGTAAGCCCCTTTGAGTCCCCATCGGGGAGGAAAGCAGAGTATATATAAGTAAATAAAATAAAATACATAAATCGAGTTGACAACTGGACAGTTTTGAAAGGAGGATATCTTGGTGGGTTTTTTAAAAAACTTGTTGCCTTTTTAAAGCAAAGTATTGAGCCAGTCCTATTGGCCAGGACTAGGAAGACCCAGGTTCAAATCCCTATTCAGACGTGATGTTCACAGGGAGGCCTTGGGACTATCACTCTCTCAATTTCACCGATCTCATAGGATTGTTATGAGAATGTAAAACAGAGGACAGAAGAACAATATAGGCCACCCTGGGATCTTTGGAGGAACTGAAGAATTAAAAAGTGATAGAAAGGTCTAAGTAAGCATGGAATTAAATAAAATACTGTGAAGGCAGCATCACTTGACACTCGTGGGGGCTGGTCTCCTTTACTAAACAGACAGATACTGGGGTGTTAGTTCTGTGGATTTGATTGCCTTTGTTGGAAGGCAGAAAGAGTCACAATACCATGATACATGACTAATAGGCAGATAACATCCTCCTCTGAGTGTGGGTGGTCTGGAATGGTAGGAGGCCACTTGTAGTGCAACTGAAGAAATGTGAACCTTCTCACCTACTATTCGGTCTTATCCATAATATGGAGGAGTTGACAAAGCAAGAGAGAGAAAACAAAGAAATTGGATCCAAAGGGAAAAAATAAAGAAAAAATATAAAATAAGAGGAGAGATGCGGACTGTAAAATAGTGCCTGATCCCATCAGAGTGTTTATGTGCACGGGGCCTCAATTTCTGATATTTATTTATTTATTTATACACATGGGACCTCCACAGGTCATGTGATTGGGCTGCCGTGCATTACTTTGCTTCGGGGCAAACAGCCACGCTCCCCCCCCCCGCATTTTCCGGCCCGTGTGACCGGGACCTGTATTCATCAAATCATCATTTTCCCTCTGTACACAAGAAAGAAACTTCCATTTGTTCTGTTGTTGACCAGAAGCAAGGCAAGCTTTGTCCCTGGCTCCTTTTTGAAACTGTCGTAATAGTGTCCTTGTCTCCTGACTTGGGAAGTTGAAAGGAAAGAGGGAGAGGAACCGATGTGATGGCCTTTCGCTCCATCCGGCTAAGAGGACAGCGGCATAAAGGGAAAGCTGGCCTCTTGGTGATTCCAGCAACCTTTGTTGCAATTTAGACTTTCTGGCATCTTAGAAGTTGTGCTCCAGGACTGGGAAACCCGTTTGGATCCTACCAAAAAGCCAAAAGGGGAGTGTGACCAGGCCTTGTGTAGGGGATTGTGCGCCCACCCAGGCGGTGCCAGCCAAGCAGTAACCCCCTGCCAGGTTGCCCCACCCAAAGAGCCAGTGGACATGCCTATAGGCTGGGTGTGCCTGGGAATCCAGGTGCTTGGGAGAGACTGATTAGTAGTGTCAGCAGTGCAAGGGATGGCAGATAAATGGACAGGGTGAAAGGCCCGCCCGTAGGGGTCAGGTCAGGTTACAGGGCAGGGCTTTGAAGAAAGTAGTCTGGCAAAGCTGGGGGGGGGGCAAAGCCAGAGGCAGTAGAAGAGGTGGAACACATCACTGACGTGGGGGAGTGAGGTTAACTGCTCCCATGCCGCAAGAAAGGGAAATAAAGAAGTGCTTTGCTGAGACAATCAGACTCCTGTCTTTATTTCCTCAGTCACGGGCGTGGAGTCCTGGACCCCACCCGATCTATCCTGGGCTCCTCTGCTGCAGGTGGGTTGGACTCCAGTCAGAATGTTCCATGGCAGTAAAGGTAAAGGTTCCCTTCCTCGAAAGCCAGTCGTGTCCGACTCTATGGTTGCAGTGCTCATCTCCGTTTCCAAGTCAAAGAGCCAGCGCTGTCCGAAGACGTTTCCGTGGTCATGTGGCCGACATGACTAAACACACGGAACGCTGTTACCTCCCCACCGAAGTGGTACCTATTTATCTACTTGCAATTTCTTGCTTTCAAACTGCTAGGTTGGCAGGAGCTGGAACTAGAGACGGGAGCTCACTCCGTCATGCGGCAACTCGGGTCTCAAACTACTGAACTATTGACCTTCCACAGCCTGCAGTTCAGCATCTTAACCACTTGAGCCACCGCAGCTCTGTGCCAGGGCAGACTAGCCATTTAACTTACACGGAAATCTCCTGGTGAGCCCTAGGGGACCACTGGTGGCCGGGTGCCAGCAGAGCCAAACCCAACAACTCTGCCAGTCCCTCAGAGGCCTCTTGGCTTGGACCCTCCAGCACCAATGATAATCAGGGCCAGCAGGGGTAATTTCCTGCGGGAGCACACAGGAGCGGAGCTCCGGCAGTAGGAGGCCCAGGGGGTGGGCACATGCAACAAGCCCCGCCCCCTGCTCCCAGCAGCCCTCAGTCGGGCCACGAGGAGCAAGAAGCAGCCAGGTAAGTTGCAGAGCCCCCCCCCGGCCCGCCTTCAGGTACAAGCTCTCTCTCCTCTGTGAGGGCAGATCTGCGCGTTCCCCTCCCCCCCATAGCTAGCAATCCAAAACAGTCCAGTGGCACCTTTAAGACCAAGGTTTATTCAGGTACAAGCTCTCCCTCCTCTGTGAGGGCAGATCTGCACGTTCCCCCCCCATAGCTAGCAATCCAAAACAGTCCAGTGGAGCCTGAGCGGTGGGTGTTGCCTTCTGACACACTTCTGGTGATGTCAGGGGGCGTGGCATATGCAAATAAGATATGCTAATGAGTTGTGCTAATGAGCTCAGCTGGGCTTGCTCCTGGGCCATTTTCATTTCCCAGCCCACCCCTGGAATATACAAAGGAAGGAGAAGTCACCGCACGCTGAAACGTATCCTTTTTTGTATATGTGAACACTTTGGAATATGATGGCTGAACTGGAGGACTAACAAGTTACCTTGGGATTTTGTGGTACTTCACATTGGAAAAAAAGACCCCATTAATTACTGTTTGCATGTGAGTAGACTAGGGATGAACCATGAGTTATGCTGCTCTTCCATCATTTGAAAGTCAAGTAGAGGGCAGAAGAGGATGGCAAGGCACAATGCTAAGTAAACAGTACATTTACAATGCAAATTTGACACTGTGAAATGTTTCATTTGTTCATTTGCAAGGGGGTTCCCTCTATGCAAGGTGAGCACTAGTAAAGCACAGGTAAGAATAGGCTTCCTCCAGTTTACCCATATGTATTTTGTATCGCTTTTACTCAAGATGAGTAGCAAGCCCCTGTGGCCAGGAAGAAATCTGTCTGTTCATTTCTTCTAAAATGTGCAACTTCTTCCACCTACAGCTCCATATGGATTGAATCCAGCATATTTCATATTCTTCTGGGCTTGCAGCTGACATAACAAAAAGCAGTCTACCTCCAGGCCCATTCAGGTAGCAGGATTTTGGATCTGGAGAGATGGCAACCCTGTGTATGCCTCATACTTCACTTTATTGCCCTGAGCCAGTTCTCAGAAACAATTCATTCTGTGTTATGTAGTGCTGTCTGGCTGAGTCAGCTACCTCTTCTGAGCAGATAATGTTGTTTCTCAAAACAACCAAAATGGCAATAGGGTCCCATGAAGCGGCCGACTGAGTGTCAGAAATGTCAGAAATGCAGAAAAGATGGACCCAACACAGACAATTCCCATGGCAGATTTTGTCACATGAAAATAGCAGCTCTAGTATATATGACAGTGGGGGGCCTTGTTCAAAAATCAGGAGCATATTTAGAGAGCAATCCTTTATAGAGTAACTTCCATCTGTCCTTGGAAATCCATGGGCTTAGACTGGAGAAACTCTGTATAGGATTGCCCTGAAACTCACCCAGGTTACCGCCACTTTGACGTATGAGGACAGCTTAGCATGGGGATTCTCAGTGCTGGTTAGGAAGACTTCTGCAATACCCCTTATCATAACCCCACCCCCTGGATTTTGTAGTTCTATATTGCCTAGTCTCATTCTCAAAGAGACCTGATACAATAGGAGCTGTCCATTCCATTTTTTTTAAAAAAAATTCACATTTTGTACAGAGCACAATATATGGGCAGGATCCTTCAGTTCTTCTGTTCATGTCTCTCCCCTCCCGCATTACTGGTGCATATGAGTATATCGAAAGCTCACTGGGGGGGAAGGCCATCTCGATATAATTGCATGTGCTGTTGTATCAATATTTTTCATGTGGTGTTTTGCCTATGCGTACGAGTGCATGTGTACATTGGTAAAAACTTACAAAAAATATTAATGCAATCATGTATCTGACTGGAGCAAGATTGCTTTTCTGTAGTGTTTTATCAATCTGCAGGTGCCCATCTGTCATACAGAGAGGAGGACAGAGATGGGAAGAAACTAAAGAAACTGCAAGTTGCTGCTAACTGTGCACGATCCAAATCCAGGATTAATTGTATATACCGTATTTAACATAAGAACATAAGAGAAGCCAATGTTGGATCAGGCCAATGGCCCATCCAGTCCAACACTCTGTCACACAGTGGCCAAAAATACCAGGTGCCATCAGGAGGTCCACCAGTGGGGCCAGGACACTAGGAGCCCTCCACTGTTGCCCCCCCCCCAGCACCAAGAATACAGAGCATCCCTTGCCCCAGAGCCCCTATCTATACCTTGAGGCTAATAGCCACCGATGGACCTCTGCTCCCAATGCTTATCTAATTCCCTCTTGAACCCGTCCATGCTTGTAGCCGCCGCCACCTCCTGTGGCAGTGAATTCCATGTGTGAATCACTCTTTGGGTGAAGAAGTACTTCCTTTTATCTGTTCTAACCTGACCGCTCAGGTTTCATGGGGTGCCCACGAGTTCTTGTATTGTGAGAAAGGGAGAAAAGTACCTCTTTCTCTACCTGCTCTATCCCATGCATAATCTTATCAACCTCGATATTTCCTAGTTAAATCAGAATTCAGGAAATTCTGGAACAATAAAGTTGTGCATTAAGGGAATTCCATCACCGTCAGCACTGTGCCATCCAGGATTTATTGTTTTATGATCTCTTAAAGTACCTGAACACTTAGTGGGAACTTTTATGGTATTTTTGCAACACCAGAAACCCAGAATTGGCTTTGAACTGTGTTTGAGTAACAAATCGAATTGACCTCTAGTTTTATATGATTTCTAGTATGGAAAAAGATGATACGCCACATGATTAAAGTCTTGTGACTGTTCCTTATTTTATTCGCATGGGATTAAAATATCTACCTACAGTGGTAGTAGATCTCTCTTTACTCAGTTATGGCTGCAGTCACACGGTACAGTAGCCACGCTAGAGAGACAGAAGATAGGCGGATTTTCCAGGCGCAATCTCATCACCACATCTGGGAAGCGTAGAGCTCCCGTGGCTCAACTGAGGCTTGCCTCCGAAGATGCGCGGCAAAAAACTAGTACCTCGGAGGTACTAGTTTCTGGAAAAAGCGGGGCAAGGGCGGGCGTCTGATCGCGTTTCCGGTGGCATCTGGCGCCCACCCATGTCCCCTCGCAAACAGGTCATTTCCCCCCCAAGGCTCCACGGATGCGCACAAGCACCCAACGGAGCATGCGCACACTTCAGTTTTTAAAAGTTTTTTTTAAAAAAACAATAACCCCGTTTGCCGCGCCGCCCCGCTTCTTTGCCTGTGGTGTGATTGGCACCTCCCCCCTAGCCACGGGACCTCGATAGGACCTCAACCGGACGTCTGATCTCGCAGTCGCGCGTTAGTTTGCCCCGGGGCAAACAGCCACGCTTCCCCCCCGCATTTTCCAGTCCGTGTAATCGGGGCCTATAAAGAGATAAGTGGATCTTCCTCTGTTATTTCCATCACTCTGTTCTCTCTTCTTCCCTCCTTCCTCCCACCTTTCCTCTCTATCAAAAATTAACAGGCTCATCAGTGATCTTACCACATGCAGAAATGGTTTAATTACCATTTTTTAAATGGAGCAACAATATATTTCAGTACACTCTGAATGGTTGTTTTGGTAGCCTTATCAGCATCACCTTATATATTGCCTAATAAATCACGCTTTATAGGTGGTCGTCCATGTGTTTTCAATGAAGCGTCAGAAGTGTGTGTTTTGAACTTCTTGCATGACATGAAGGTCACTTGCTGGTGGAGATACTTCTGTAAAATGGGGGTTAATTATTTATGATAATGATGCGGGCATTCAGGGGTCATTGTGTAGAAAAAGAGGTGCAGGAGCTCACTAGTATAACTCATTAGCATAAATTATTTGCATATGCCACACACCCTGACATCACCGGAAGTGTGTCAGAAGGCAACACCCACTGCTCAGGCTCCACTGTACTGTTTTGGATTGCTAGCTACTTTGGATTGCTTGCTAACGTCTAGATCTGTCCTTGCAGAGGAGGGAGAGCTTGTACCTGAATAAAACTTGGTCTTAAAGGTGCCACTGGACTGTTTTGGACCGGGGGACTGGGGGGGGGGGCTCTGCAACTTACCTGGCTGCTTCTTGCTCTGACTGAGGGCTGCTGGGAGCAGGGGATGGGGCTTGCTGCATGTGCCCACCCCCTGGGCTCTTTACTGCCGGAGCTCTGTTCCTGTGTGCTCCTTCAGGAAATGACCCCTGCGGGCATTTATAATTAAAAATAAGTACATTTTTACTTCCTTCACATAGAATTTGCATTTCTGGCTTTGCAGCCCAACAGGCACATCTAAGATGGTGACTGCAGCCATGAAATTAAAAGACGCCTGCTCTTTGGGAGGAAAGCGATTGCAAACCTAAACAGCATGATAAAAAGTAGAGACATCTCCCTGCCAACAAAAGTCCGCATGGTCAAAGTAATGGTATTCCCAGTAGTCATGTATGGCTGCGAGAGTTGGACTATAAGGAAGGCTGAGCGCCGAAGAATAGATTATTTTGAACTATGGTGCTGGAGAAGACTCTTGAGAGTCCCTTGGACTGCAAGAAGATCAAATCAATCAATCCTAAAAGAAATCAACCCTGACTGTTCCCTGGAAGGCCAGATAATGAAACTGAAGCTCAAATACTTTGGCCACCAAATGAGAAGGGAGCACTCACTGGAGAAGACCCTGATGCTGGGAAAGATTGAAGGTCAAAGAAGATGGGGACGGCAAAGGATGAGATGGTTAGACAGTGTCATAGATGCAACGAACATGAAATTGAGCCAACTTCAGAGGACGGCGGAAGACAGGAGGGCCTGGCGGAAGCTGGTCCATGGCGACTGAACAACAAAGCTCATTGACATCGAGCTCTATGAAAGATTGCAGCCTTCATGGCTAACAGTAGCCCCTCATGGACCTTGTGGTTTGAAACTAATCAAACATAATGCATTCTTCTAGCAGTCTTGCTGTCCAAACTCTAATTGGCATTCCTTCATTTATTTGTTTATTGTGTTCCACCCCAATGACAGGAGGAAGATTCGAGGCCATTAAGGGCCATCTAGCATCTGATCAGCTATCACGCTCATCGGAGAAAAACCATAATGATGAGCACACCCACAGCAACACAGCCAATGTGACACTACGTATTAGTTCATTATTTCTTCTGTTCAGAACACAGTGCACCATATAAATAAAGTGGGATGAATATACTGGTGAATCAACCAGTTATTCAGCTAATTGGCTAAGTCCAGACAGGGTTTTATGCCCTATTTAATTTCCCCTATCAGGTTTGCTGATGAGTCTCCTGTGCTCGAAGTACTCCACCACTATATGTTACACAGGGCAATCCTATGCAGAATTACTCCAGTCTAAGTCTATTGAAGTAAATGAGCTTAGACTGGAGTAACTCTGCACAGGATTGTACTGACAGTCACTTAAGCAGTGTTTATGCTACGGACATCCTTATGTTAAGGATGGTGTTGTTAATGGATCACCTCATTAAAAATTATAGCAGCAACTCAAGACAGATTCTCTGAAAATCTTTCCCAGGAAATAGTAATACTGAATAATTCATAAAGTATGTGATTCAGTTCAAATTATTCAACCAGTACTGGAGCCTAGTTTGGAAAGTTAAGCATTTGTATTAAGGCCTTGACACTCTTGTATGAAATTCACTGGCGCAACTCCATGAACACATTTTTGGTGTAAATGCCAGTTGTGGAGTGGTTAGAGTGCTCTACTATAACCGAGAAAACACTGATTCAAATCTCAATTTAGTCATGAGGCTAACCATGGATCAGTCTCTCTCTCTCTCTCTCTTTGGTGTAGTGGTTAAGTGTGCCGACTCTAATCTGGGAGAACCGGGTTTGATTTCCCACTCCTCCACTCGCACCTGGCTGGATGACCTTGGGCAAGCCTTAGCTCTGATAAGAGCTGTTCTTGAAAAAGAGCCGTTTCTGTCAGAGTTCTCTCAGCCCCACCTACCTCACAGGGTGTCTGCTGTGGGGAAGGGAAGGGAAAGGAGTTTGTAAGCCGCTCTGAGACACCTTTGGGTAGTGAAGGGCGGGGTATAAATCCAATCTCTTCTTCTCTTCTTCTTCTTCTTCTTCTTCTTCTTCTTCTTCTTCTTCTTCTTCTTCTTCTTCTTCTTCTTCTTCTTCTTCTTCTTCTCTCTCTCTCTCTCTCTGTCTGTCTCTCCTCTCAGCCTAGCTTTCTTCAAAAAGTTTTTGTGACAAAAAACAGAGGAAGGGAGAGCCTTGTACATCGCCGTGAGCTCATTGGAGGAAGAGTTATATAAACATGTGAGAAGTTTAAATACTGTATCCACTTTGGAGCAAAGAAATGTCAAGAAGATTGGGATGATAACACAAACACTGATGAAACACTTGGAATGGAAATTGAAGTCGAAAGGACTTGGTCAACGTTAAGCTAAATAAAAGATTAAGAACACAATGAGGGTGTGTAAGACACACATGATAGGACCTAGGACATAAACACATGTGATGCAGTTCCACTCTGAACGCTAAGCTGTTCTAGTGCTGTAACTTGCCTGGTTGGAGACCTCATGTAATCCATATGTCAGCAATTCTGAGCTCTCTGAGGGAGAGCAGGGTATCCATGTAATTAATTAGTTAGAACACTTTGGCTTGGAACCTATGGATGAATTATGTCCATGCTAAACAGTCACTTCTCTGGAGCATACTTCCTGTTCCTCTAAAACTTCTGTTTGCACAAGATTAATGGTTTTCAATGGGCCCTCACACAAAACTTAAGTGTTAGAGGAAGAAGCGTGCTCCACACCAGAGACGACCTAGCATACATGGAATTCATTTATAGGAGCCAAGCTACATAAACTCAAAAATTGTTCCATTAGAAAGCAGACTTGTTTTTGCAGACCGATCTTTTCCTGATCCCTATGCAAGCTTATAGACATGCATGCAATGTCAGTTGTTCCATCCAGAACAATATTCTACTGGTACAACTAAATACCGACCAGAATGGTGACAAAGGATGGAAAAGGATGAAGGTTTGATTTCCAGTTGCACAGATTTAAATGTTAGGCATTCTAAAATGGAGACAGTGACCTAGTAAATTTGTGAAGTATCCTTCTCTGAAGGGTTTGCAGAGGACACTAAATAAGTATCTGTCATACTTCGGGTACCAAGTTAGATAAGAGAAGCCTGTGATAACACTCCCATTTTGTGCTTTAAATTGGGAGCCAGTTAGTGACATTGTAAGAAGCTCCATTTACCATGAAAAATATATTAACTTTGACTAAAAGAAAATCCTTGTTTAAATGTTTAAAAAGTAATGAATATTTTAAGAAAACTTGCATTTTACATGCAGCAACTCTGAAAGCTGACAAGCCAGAATATGGAAGGTGTCCTCATGGAACTGGTCATCTTGGTCTCTGAGCTGACTAGTATGCACATTTTTAAGGCCAAGAGGGGTGAATATCCTCACCGACCCTTGGTTTCTTCCTGAGTACTGAAGTGCAAAAGATGTTCAATCTAGGAACACTCGCAAATTAAACAGTCCTGTTCTTCCAACCCAGAAATCCTGTTAAGGCCACATTCAGACACCATGGCAAACCCATGTTGTCTGTAATCGGCACAAGCACAGCTTGCTGCAATACTTGTGCACCCCCTCCTGCTTCCCTGTTCTGCTTTCTTTGGATATGTACACACAGTGTGATTGAAAACCTCTCAGTTTGGGAAGGCTCCCAATTTAGAATCCTGGTTTGTGGGGAAGAAACCAGCTCCAACTTGTCCAGGTGCTTAGACTGAAATATCACAGCAGATTGGAGCTTGACTGAAACCTTCAAAAACCAAGAAGTTTTCCATTTTGCTCAACACCTGAGGGGAAGAGTGAGATGGAGACAGGACGATGCAGGGCTATTTTTGGGGCAGGAACGCACAGGAATGAAGTTCTGGCTGGCTTCAGAGTTGGCCCCCTGGCAACTCCAAGGCGGGCGGGCCGGGGGGGGGGGGCCGGCAGGGACGGGGGGGGGGGGCTGGAAGGATCGGGGAGGCCTTCCGTGGCCTGTCCAAGGGCTAGCTTGCCTGGGCAAGCCAAGGGAAGGCACAGGGGTGTGACCTACTATGCTAATGAGCCACAGGGTGTGGCCTAATATGTTAATGAGTTCCTGCTGGGCTTTTTCTACAAAAAAGGCCCTGGGAAGATGTATGCATGACAGAAAACTGTACTCATACCCAGTACTGACACAGGTTTGCTATGATGTTTGAGACTTAAGATACTGTTTGGCGATGAAGCCAAGGTAGAACATGATATTGCTGAAATTCATGGAACCCATGTTATGTGGCTCATGCAAGAAGCTCACACAGAAGAAAGCAGCAGAGTATACCATCTGAACTGTCTTTTGTGAAGAGCATGTTAGCACCTACGTGGCACTGTGCTCACAAGTTTTCCAAGTGCACCCTGCCTCCTAATACACTCAGAGAGGTCACATTCCATCACTTCTAGGTCCTGGACACAGTACATGGAACATGTACAATAGTTTTGCCAATAAAGACCCTGTTTCCTCAACCATCACAAGGATCCTTTCTGGCACTTGTTGGCCGTCCCTACTCTGCTACCAGGAACTAACCTGGGCCTTTCAAATTCCTTCTTCCCGGAGATGTTTAAGAATCCTACCAAATTAATCTGCAGTCACTGGATACAACGTATCCTCACTGCTTGGGATGACACAGGGAAGCACGGGCGTCTTTCTGTTTGCTCCATGATACTGTATGTGCAGACTGCCACTTCCATGAGTCTTCTGCAGTGAAAGTGAGCTCTGAGTCTGCCACTTCCATGAGTCTTCTGCAGTGAAAGTGAGCTGTGAGTGATGGCTTGGCTCTGCTTCCCTGCCCATCACAGGCAGGCTCCTTTCTTCCTCACGTTCCTGCTTCTCAGCCCTGCTCATCATCGCCTTCAAGCCATCTGGTTAATTTGTGACGGCCCCATCCACCAATACAGTCCAGTCATGGTGCCAGTAGCCCAGCAGTTCCCATACCCTCTTCTCTGATGTCATGTGCTGTCTCCTTAAGCCTCAGCTCTTTTGTCCTTTCCCTTTTTCAAGGGTAC